>NC_091167.1:5433005-5457776 GCF_040958095.1 Procambarus clarkii | reverse complement strand
CGTGAGGAAGAGTTTGGGCCTTGGAAAAAAATGTAACTGAAAATATACCACATATGTACTAATTCATATTCAACATATTGACTTTAAGCATTAAGTCATAGATGTGCTGTCTTGTGCGACAGCGGGTTGCATTTTTACAGACATGGACAGCAAGAAACACATCATGAATAATACATAAATATTCACAATAATCTTCTTAAGCTGCACAAATATACGGTGCAAGCACTTACAGCATCAACTACTAAAATATATAAAACATATAATAAGAATTATATGTTTTACCTATACCAATTATAAACATCATCAAGTTTTAAATCAATTACAAGTAACTCAGTACTTACAAGTAATTATAATCATTATCTCATCACGTAAATCAGGAAATTTAGGGTAGTTCTTCATTTAGGTTTTCTCAGGGAAAACATCTAGACAAAGCATCAACCAGAACATTTAACTTGCCAGGAAGATGATGAATATGGAGATTGAATTCCTGCAAATACAAAGACCACCTCAAAATTTTTTGATTATGGATTTTCATTGTCAATAAATATTTAAGTATTATGGTCAGTACATACATGAACCTTATTTCCAAGTAAATATGCCTCAAACTTCTTGCATGCCAACACAAGAGCATAAGCCTCCTTCTCAATAACACAGTAATTTCTCTCTGTACTAGACAATTTTCTCGAAAAAATAATATACATGATGCTCAACATTATCACATCTAATCTGGAGTAGGACAGCACCTGCACTCCAATCAGAAGCATCTATATACATGATAAAAGGCTTAGTAAAATCAGGACTAGCGAGGACTGGGGATGAAGATAAGATACCTTTTAAACCATCAAAAGCTTCTTGACACTGGGTAGTCCACATAAATCTAACTCTCTACTGCAACAAATCAGTCAGAGGTGAAGCTACCATAGAAAAGTTCTTACAGTACCTCCGGTAATAAGCACACATCCATAAAAATCGCTGAACCTGTTTTTTGTTAGTCAAGATAGGATAATTTACAACGGCATTAATTTTATCAGATAGAGGCATAACCCTACCTTGACCAACCTCGTTCTCTAGATATACAATTGTACCTCTAGCGAAGTTACATTTTTTAGGGTTAACAGTAAGATTGGCCTCTTGCAAGTGAGCAAACAACAAATTTAAACCCTGCAAATGATCTTACCAAGAATCACTAAATAGAACAATGTCACCTAAATTAGCACGGCCATTTGGAATATCCTGCAGCAACAAATTCATTAATCTCTGGAAGGTTGCTGGGGCATTTTTAAGACCAAAAGGCATAACGTTATACTGAAAACAACCATCAGGTGTTACAAAAGCTGAATACTCACTAGCTCGACTTGTCAAAGGCACTTGATAATATCCTTTGGACAAATCGAGTTAAGATATAAATTGACAGCGACCAATCCGGTCTATACAATCCTCAAACCACGGCAATGGGAAAGTGTCTACTTCAGTTACCTTATTTAACCGCCTGTAGTCAGTACACAGACGCCAACTCCCATCCGGTTTAGGAACTAACAAACATGGTGAACACCAGAAACTCTGACTGGGTGTAACTAGACCATTTTCCAGAAGGAACTCCACTTCCCTCCTGATAATATCTCTCTTTTTCTGGAGATACTCTATATGGACGCATACGAATCGGGGTGGTGTCTGTGAGCTGAATATCACGGCTCAAAACAGAGGTCTGGGTAGGAACTTCTCCAAACAGATTAGAATACTGGTGTAGTAACATTCTTAACTCTCCCTGTTTAACCTCATCCAAGTGTCCCATCATCTCCTCAAAGCTAGAATTACAAAAGGTATGATTAGACAAGTCATCCGATATATGGTTCTCAGGGGTGACTGTGTCCTGCGCTACACATGACACTGACCGGGAGCCGGTCGGCCGAGCGGACCGCACACTGGACTTGTGATCTTGTGGTCCCGGGTTCGATCCCGGGCGCCGGTGAGAAACAATGGGCAGAGTTTCTTTCACCCTATGCCTCTGTTACCTAGCAGTAAAATAGGTACCTGGGTGTTAGTCAGCTGTCACGGGCTGCTTCCTGGGGGTGGAGGCCTGGTCGAGGACCGGGCCGCGGGGACACTAAAGCCCCGAAATCATCTCAAGATAACCTGACCTGGAGCCTTGAAATGCTTTTAACCTGTTAAAGTGCACTATCAAGACCTTTAGGGTCCTGCAGACTTAATGTTATAAGTTAACTCAGAACGTCTGCAAACAACTTCAACGGACCTTCAAAATGATGAGCTAAGACAGTTTCCACTCTAGACTTTAAAACAAGAACAAGATCACCTGGCTGAAAACATCTAACTTCACCCTGAACTTCTTGTCATGGTGTTGTTTCATCTTCAACTGCGACTTCTTCAGGTGGTCGCTTGCCACGTCTTGGTACTTCTTCAACTTGGACTGGACCTCACTCAACAGACGACTTCCATCAGGAGAGAGACGTTTCCCAACAACCTTTCACTCAGCAACTGGTTAGGCCTCTCACTTGGTGTCCGAAAACTAATTGTAAAGGAGAACAACCCAAGGAATGTTGTAAACCATTTCGAGCTGCAAACAAGATAAAAGGTAAGTCCTCATCCCAATTACGTCTGGAGTCTTCAATAACAGCTCGTAACTTCTGCTTCATAGTCTGGTGAAATCTCTCCAAGGCACCTTGACTGTGTGGATGATAAGTACTGGACAAGCGATGTTCTATTTGGTACTTCTCAAAAAATCGTTTGAACTCTGCAGACCGAAAATTGCTACCGTTGTCAGTCTGGATAACTCGAGGTAGTCCAAACAAAGTACAAAATTTTGTCAGATGATGGATAACTGACTTTCCTCTTATGTTTCTTACTGGATAAGCTTCTGGAAACTTGGATGTGGCACACATTAAGGTTATTAAAAATACATGACCTGACTTTGTCCTATTCAAAGGGCCTATACAATCGATAATGATGTGGGAAAAAGGTTCACTTGAAACTACAATTGGATGCACGGGAGCTTCAGGTACACTCTGATTCGGTTTACCCATTATTTGACAGGTTACACACTGTCTACAATATTTACCAATATCTTTCTTAAGACCTGGGCCAATAAAAATATTTTGAGACCTGCATAACATTCGACTAATCCCTTGGTGACTGCTTAGTGGATCGTCGTGGGCAGCTGAGAGGACTTGTTCATGGTATGCTTTGACCACAAGCTGGGTAACACTCTCACAGTCCTCTGAAGAGGGAGATAACTTAGTTCTCCATCAGGATCTGATCTCGGAGGAAGTATCCAACATCATCTGCCAAAACATCCTCCTCCTTAACAGCTTAAAAAAAAAACAGGCATTTAAACTAGGATCACTCTGTTGAAGTTGGGTTAAGGTGTGGGATTTTACATCAAAATTAGGGGAAGAGGTAGTAACAGGAGGTACAACTTCCTTACTTGGCACAACTCCCTCAACTGTACTAACTTCATCCAACCTAGACATAAAAGTGTCAACCAGTTGATTTCCGGTTCTAACGTTGAAGGTTTTTCCAGTTATCCCTCCGGTTGTAGGTTTGGGAACATCACTCTGGGATTTGGCGACTTGAGATCTGGTGACTGCGCAGGCTGGATACACTTCAGGAGCAATCTCACTCGTTGCTGAGAGAACTCTACTTGGGTCATTGAACATGATGGGAAGATGACTGTTTATCATAATGCCAGCAATGTCATTTCCAAGAATTATATCGACACCAGGAATAGGTAAGGTATCACACACACCTACAGTACATAGTCCAGGAGTATAGGGGGATTTAATGTAAACTTGCATGAGGGGAACACGTTGCACTACCCCAACTATACCCTGTATAAGAATTACTTCGTACAGGTCAATCTTCTTGACCTTGGACAACATACTGGAAGTAATCAAGGTTAACGATGCACCAGTGTCTCTAAAGATAATTACAGGAATCCACTTGTCTACAACTCCAATCATTTTAGCATAAATCACGTAAGGTTCAAAATCAGCAAGCCACCCCTACAAAATGTCTCAGAATTATGACCTTGCCTTCTTTTACTCACCACCAAGGTATTTGGTCGTAATTTCGGATGTAACCTGAAACAATGACGAACAACATGCCCTTTCTTGTGACAATAATTACATTGTTTCACATCAGTCGAACTTGTCGAAACTCATGTAGCTCTACTAAGGTTAACAGTAACCTTAGATTTACCAGATGCTTGGTCTGCCCTGGCTGTTAGAACAGACGTAGCATGATAATGATTATTCTTTGACCTCTCAGGATTTGCCTGCCTAGAAGTGAATGTTTTAGGTGCCATGTTAAAATTGTTATACAATATCTTAAAAATCGTTCACGTTCATCTGCCAACATAGCTAAATATGAACATCCTTGCAAGAACGTTTACCTGTGACTAGTGCCATGGTCAACTTTACAGGCAAACAAGACAAAAGTTCTTTAATTAGGACGAGCTGCTTAAGGGACAAAATGTCATGAGTATTATTTCGGTTTAGCCACCTGTCAAAAATTGACTATTTTACTCCAGCAAAATCTGTAACTGTCTGTTCAGGTGCACGCTTGAGACCTCCAAACTTTTGTCTTAATGCTTCTGCATTGAGTTCATACACTTGCAAGAGCCTCTTTTTAACTGTGGGCAATGAAAGCTGTCTTAGAATGGGAGCGAAGCGAAAATCTCTTGTGCCTTCCCGCACAACTGACCTTGCATAATGGTCACCCAAGAATATTCTGGCCATTTTAAACTAGTAGCTAGCTTAGAAAAGTGTAAGAAAAATAATTCGGGGTCCTTCTCATTAAATTTGGGTAATTCAAACCGTTTAGGGAAGTAAAGTCCACTACTGTGACTACTACTAGAACTTCCTTTAGAATCCTTACTACTGGCAGCGGCTGCACCTTCTAACTATTTCTCCTGAAGCCTAATCTGTGCCTCAGCCATCTGCTGTTTAATTCTAACTGTCTCTAGCTCTGCTTCTCTCTGCTTAGTTTCCTCTTCTCTTTGATTAGTTTCCTCTTCTCTTTATTTAGTTTTTTCTACACACCTAAACCTTTCTAACTCAACTTGCTTAAGCTGAATATCTAACTCCTGCCTTCTTAGTCTGGCAGTACTCACAAGCTCATCAGGGTATTCTTCTAATACCTTATCACTTAAAAAGCCATTTTCTAATAGATACAGAAAAATAATTCTCAGCAATTAAGCTTTAGTCATTCTGGGTGCCACTTCTAACTCTAGGGTTTTTCCCATACCAATCAACACTGATTTAGTTAAGGTCTTAATCCTATCTACTGATGGATTCTGCAAAATTTCTTTTACTAATTGCTCCATAATAATTAATTATTAGGACACTTTCAAAAAAATTATTGTTCCACAATATGAATTATACTCGATTAACATATGCCCCACCTGCACGAAACATGTACACTTACCTCATGTACATGTACACGTACAGTGTTCAAGAGAGAACTGGATAAGCACCTCCAAAGGATACCTGATCAACCAGGCTGTGACTCATACGCCAGGCTGCGAGCAGCCGCGTCAAACAGCCTGGTTGATCAGTCCAGCAACCAGGAGGCCTGGTTGACGACCGGGCCGCGGGGACGCTAAGCCCTGGAAGCACCTCAAGGCACCTCTGTCTTGCAGCGTTGCAAGTGCAGTAATAACGAAGTCCACACAGGACTGCAAGCTGAATCATACACACAAAACATAAGTCGTCAAAGCGTCTTCAAGGAAATGATACCGCAACATTCACTTCAAATAGGCACAACAAACTAGAAAATAATCATGGATCAGTTCTACTGTGTCATACATAATTATTATTCCTGAACACTAAGATTACAACAATAATGGTCTTGGTAACACAGGAGTTACACCATAAAGATCCTGAAACAACAAGAGTTACCATATTGATGATCCCAGACAGGCCCAATTAAAATGTTTGGTGGGGGAGATAAGACCCCCATATAAATATCTTAAGGGAGTAACTTACAGCATCACTGGAACACATAGCCTGGCCACATATCAAGGTTCTAGGGGAGTAAAAGGCTAGCAACAAATATTCCAGTTTACTGCATTAATAACATTCCACAACATTAATAAATAAAACATTCTACTAATACCACACACACTTTATATCCAGCTTCTCAACAGCTGGGCATGATCAATCAAACAAGTCTATAAACTGCATCAATCAACACTAGCTGACACCAGTAACTTTGCCTAGCACAGTGGAACACTAGTGCCTATATGCCACTAATACCAAACAAGGGTGGTGGTGAGTCAACCAATAACACATGAGGTAAGATGAATAATATCACGTACATCACCTTGGCATTGCGCAAGTTCCTCAAAATATATCACCTCACTAAGACACATAAAAATCACCTACCACCTGGTATATATGTTGAACACAGTATAAATGATCCATTTAAATACATACTGTTGCATAAGAGTAAATCTATCAAACTTACTACCCAAATAAGGTCACAAATCACGGAACAAAACGCTAACAGGTCTGCTTGCCTGGAGAGGTCAGAGAGTAGTGGCTCCTTCAGCCAACCTTGCCAAGAGGCGACACTGTAACCAACTCCAACTGACCCTCAGCTTTCAAATCTCAAACTCATTTACAACATAAACTCACTCAGGAACTTCTAATTTAATATACAACACGTTAACAATATAAGTCACACACCTTACATAATGATACATAATAATAATTCAATACATTAAAGAAATTATCATGAAATACAAAATAAGTACACAAAGAATTTGCGAGAAGATGCATACGAGAAGTAAGACTTTGAGACAAGTGACCATAGCTGGTGTGCCCGGAAACCATAACGCCCCCCTCCCGGCGGGGCTCCTGTCCCCCCCCCGGGGGCCCCCGGGTGCTGATCCCCACCCGGGCCCTCCGGTGAGGATCCCCACCCGGGGCCCTCCGGTGAGGATCCCCACCCGGGGCCCTCCAACAGTACTGGTACAGGTGACTCCACAACAGGGAATGATGGTACCTACCAACTAGTCCCAAGGCAGAAACGGGACAGGTTACAGCGACAACAACCTCAACAACAACAACGACAAGACGAACACAGTGTGTGGCACACCCCTAATCTTTCCTGCAATGGGATTGACAGCACCAGATAAGTTCAGATGGATTGTTGAGGCCGCCCCGCGCTCACAGAGGAAAGTATCGTATAGAGACCAGGTGTGTAGGTGGCAATGTTAGTGCACGGGTGCAGGGTTACAGTGCCCTGAAGTACTTCACAGAGACCATTCTTGAGTATCAAGGTAAGAATGTTAAATTGTTGGAAGCAAACCCACAGACTAGAGAAACTAAAATTATAATTAAGAACTATAGTATTCATGTTGACGTGGAATTTCTCAAGGACTATGAACAGATTGTTTGGGTCGAGCGCAACACTGACCAGGGGGTCTGGCCAAAAATCAAGCAATTGCTATGTGGAAGGGAGACCTGCCCCCAGTCATTAAATACCAGGCATGAGGGCGTGCAAAGTGGAGAGGTATATTGGCAGCCCGTCCTTGTGTGGCAACAGTCCAACGGTGGGATCACAGAACGTGGCAATGTGATCGCCCAATTAGGTGTGGGTGTTGCAGTGGCTCTCACGACACCAAGCAGTGTCTGGCCAAGCTTAAACCGGGTGGGGGTGGCGGGGTAATACCTAAATGTGTCAACTGCAAGCAGCCCCATCATGCCTGGAACAGATATTGCAGCAAGAGGCCTGACTGGCCAGGGCTTGAGAAGGACGCCGACAGCAGGTGGACAAGTGAACAGGGGCGGGAATGGCTCCGTGAAATGTACCACAACAAGCCAGGGTCCAGCCTACAGTAGGCAGACAAGCCAGGGTCCAGCTTACAGTAGGCAGACAACAGCCTGGGGTAGTGGTGGAGTGACCCACCACCATCCCGCACAGGCCCAACCAGACCCCATTCCTCTCACAAACCCACGTACCTCTACCCCACTCACTAAACCCAACCCTATCTCCCTCACTAACCCCAACCCTACCCCAGCCAACAACCCCATTCCTGCCTCATCACCCATACCCCCTAACGCCTCCCAGTCAACCAGCTCTTCCGCCTCTAAGGCGACCCTCCCTTCCTCCCAACCTACCACTCCCTCTCCTCACTCACCAGCCAACACCTCACTGGGTCCAGATGAAACAATGCCGCCAGATATGGAAGCAATGATTACCCACATGATAAACAATCACCCACTCATGCAAGAACTAATGAGCAAGCAAAATAAACTTGAGATTGCCCTACGTACAATCAAGAAGACCCAGGAGGACATACTTCAAATTCTGCAGGGCTTGAAACTTATCTCAGGCGAGTTCAGCAGGTTGTAACTTGGTGCGTGAGGATGCAACACGAGCCACGGCACACAGCAGCAGATTCAGTGCTATCGCTACCCCAGTGAACACATTTACACCAGTGAACGCAACACCTCTAGTGAACATCTCAACACCAGTGAACACACCACCACCAGTGAACACAACACCACCAACAACACCACCAGTGAACACAACACCACCAGTGAACACAACACCACCAACAGCACCACAGTGAACACAACACCACCAGTGAACACAACACCACCAACAGCACCACCAGTGAACACAACACCACCAGTGAACACAACACCACCAACAGCACCACCAGTGAACACAACACCACCAACAACACCACCAGTGAACACAACACCACCAACAGCACCACCAGTGAACACAACACCACCAGTGAACACAACACCACCAGTGAACACAACACCACCAGTGAACACAACACCACCAACAGCACCACCAGTGAACACAACACCACCAGTGAACACAACACCACCAGTGAACACAACACCACCAGTGAACACAACACCACCAGTGAACACAACACCACCAACAGCACCACCAGTGAACACAACACCACCAGTGAACACAACACCACCAGTGAACACAACACCACCAGTGAACACACCACCACCAGTGAACACAACACCACCAACAACACCACCAGTGAACACAACACCACCAACAGCACCACCAGTGAACACAACACCACCAGTGAACACAACACCACCAACAGCACCACCAGTGAACACAACACCACCAACAGCACCACCAGTGAACACAACACCACCAGTGAACACAACACCACCAGTGAACACAACACCACCAGTGAACACAACACCACCAGTGAACACAACACCACCAGTGAACACAACACCACCAGTGAACACAACACCACCAACAGCACCACCAGTGAACACAACACCACCAGTGAACACAACACCACCAGTGAACACAACACCACTAGTGAACACAACACCACCAGTGAACACAACACCACCAGTGAACACAACACCACCAGTGAACACAACACCACCAGTGAACACAACACCACCAGTGAACACAACACCACCAGTGAACACAACACCAACACCACCACCAGTGAACACAACACCGCCAACACCACCACCAGTGAACACAACACCGCCAACAGCACCACCAGTGAACACAACACCAACACCACCACCAGTGAACACAACACCACCAGTGAACACAACACCACCAGTGAACACAACACCAACACCACCACCAGTGAACACAACACCGCCAACAGCACCACTAGTGAACACAACGACACTAGTATACACAACACCATTGACCACTGGCACCCATACAAACAGTACCACCAGTACATGACGGTGGTGCAACACCACATACAACACCACCAGTGCACACACTCTCACCAGCAACAACACCGCACACAGCACATCTGATGACCAACACCTCCACGATGGATAACCCACGCTGAAGAAAGTCTCACTATCCTACAATGGAACTGCAATGGCGTTCGCAATAGAATTAATGACATCATACAATACGCTCGTGAACACCAAACTGATGTCATAGTGCTACAGGAGACGATGGTAGGTGATGACTTCAACCCAAGGTTCAGCGGTTATCGCAAGTTCTCCCTGCCCTCTGGGGAAAGAAAACGGGGTCTCATCACTTTTGTAAATAACAACATTCCCGCACAGATTATTGATGACCTGCACATGGGGGATGAGTTTGAGCCACTGGGAGTAACCCTTTACTTAAACAATAATGCCCAACATATAATCAACCTATATGTGCCACAGAGTAAACTTGACCTTGACACACTGCCTGAATTTGTAATGAAGAACCTACCCTGCTGGTCGGTGACCTGAATGCCAGACACCCACACTTTGGTGCCAACTGTCATCAGCCCAATGTCAATGGACAGAAACTGTCACTCTTTGTCAGGGAAGTGAAAACCTTAGAGTTCTGGGTGATGAACAGCCAACTCACCTCAGAGGAGGAAGATTAGACTATGCTCTCCTGCTGAATGCACAGGACACGGATGCCAGTACACACATTGTGCACAGTTTATGTAGTGACCATTGGGCACTGATTACCACCATCGACATCAGCAGAGAAGGAAAGAGACAAATAAAAGGAAAAGGTTATCACTCGGACCAGATATGAGGCCGCACTTCATAAACAGGATGAGTGACTGGTTCACGGAATACCAAATCCCAGAAGACATTGACACATTTGGTGATGACCTTAATCACCAAATTGAGAACTGTCTAAGAGTTCCGCGCCGTACGCCTGGGCGAAGTAACCCTCAGAGGAAGAAAATAAAATGGTATGAGAACGATTACATAAAGATGCTTAACGCAAATGTGCGAGACATGAGTAGAGAGTACCGGAGACATCCCACTAAAAGTAACCAAGAGTTGTTTAAAACTGTGTCAAGTAGCCAGGGAAGAGAAGTTTAAAGAGCGGGAAAGACAATGGCTTGAGTTCACTAGCTCTATTGGATGGGAAACATCTGCAAGACAAGTGTGGGCAAAAATTCAGATAGCTAAGGGGGCAGAGCCCGGCCTGCGGCTCACAAAGACCCCCAGGGTAAGGCTGAGGAACTAATTCACAAGTGGAGTGATGCAGCATCCTCCTCCTCCCTCCCTGCAGAAATCAGCAGGGAAACAGCTCCTGCGACATGATGACAGAAGAATTAGGATAACAAGAGCACTGTCTAGTGATGACGAATATGGGGAACCAATCACAGCCCAAGAAGTAAGGGGCGCTATGAAGAAGGGTAAAAGTACAGCACCTGGTGAAGATGGCGTCACCTACGACATACTCAATGCACTGTGTGAAGTGTCTGGGAATCCACTACTCCACCTGTTTAACAAGTCATTCCTAAGTGGAGTGTTGCCCACACAATGGAAACAAACAATAATTGTTCCCATACCGAAGCCTAATGACCCTGGTAATTACAGACCTATCAGTCTTGTGTCATGCACTTGCAAGATGCTTGAAAGGATCATCCTAAACCGACTGTTGCACAAAATAGGCAGGTTAGGGGAGGGGGGTCAATGGATTTAAACATAAGAACATAAGAACATAAGAACAAAGGTAACTGCAGAAGGCCTATTGGCCCATACGAGACAGCTCCTATTCTATAACCACCCAATCCCACTCATATACTTGTCCAACCCGCGCTTGAAACAATCGAGGGACCCCACCTCCACCACGTTACGCGGCAATTGGTTCCACAAATCTACAACCCTGTTACTGAACCAGTATTTACCCAAGTCTTTCCTAAATCTAAACTTATCCAATTTTTACCCATTGTTTCGTGTTCTGTCCTGTGTTGATACTTTTAATACCCTATTAATATCCCCCTTGTTATGTCCATTCACCCACTTGTAAACCTCTATCATGTCGCCCCTAACTCTTCGCCTTTCCAGTGAATGCAACTTAAGCTTTGTTAATCTTTCTTCATATGAAAGATTTCTAATTTGGGGAATTAACTTAGTCATCCTACGCTGGACACGTTCAAGTGAATTTATATCCATTCTATAATATGGCGACCAAAACTGAACTGCATAATCTAAATGGGGCCTAACTAGAGCAAGATATAGCTTGAGAACCACACCAGGTGTCTTGTTACTAACGCTGCGTTTAATAAATCCAAGTGTCCGATTTGCCTTATTACGAACATTTATGCATTGATCCTTTTGTTTTAAATTCTTACCAACCACAACTCCCAGATCCCTTTCGCAATCCGACTTCGCAATCAAAACACCATCTAGCTCGTATCTTGTAACTCTATCATCATTACCTAACCTCAGAACTTTACATTTATCAGCATTAAACTGCATCTGCCAATCCTTTGACCATTTCAAAACCCTATCTAGATCAACTTGAAGTGATAGTGAGTCCTCCTCCGAATTAATTTCCCTACCGATTTTCGTATCATCGGCAAATTTGCAAATGTTGCTACTCAAACCTGAATCTAAATCATTTATATAAATTATAAACAACAGAGGTCCCAGGACAGAGCCTTGAGGCACTCCACTTACAACATTTTCCCACTCTGACTTGATTCCATTTATACTAACTCTCTGTTTCCTTTGGTATAGCCATGCCCTAATCCAGCTTAATATAGCACCCCCAATACCATGAGACTCTATCTTTTTAATCAGTCTTTCATGTGGCACTGTATCAAAAGCTTTGCTAAAGTCAAGGTATACAACATCGCAATCCTTACCACTATCAACTGCCTCAACAATGCTAGAATAAAAAGATAACAAATTTGTTAAAGGACGGAGCACAGCAAATTGTATAGTTAATTACTTGGCTAATAACACGGCTAGGTACTCAGTATTTGTTGACATCAAAGGAGCCTTCGACAAAGCACAGGGGATTGCGATCCTGGACGAGCTTGCATGCATGGGTGTCAAGGGGAGACTCATGAAATGGGTTGAAGACTACCTCACAGGAAGGAAAGCCAAGGTTTGCTTCAATGGAGCAGTCTCCAGAACAATGAATATGGAACTCGGGACCCCCCAAGGCGGAGTCTTAAGCCCTACACTATTTAATGTACTTATGAACGCCATTGCAAATATTGATTTTCCGGAAGGAACACAACAAGTGGGATATGCAGATGATGTCCTAATACAAGCTCCCACCTTGGGAAAAATTGAACAGTCCATTGAACTCCTTGGAAGGAAATGTACTGAGCTCGGTTTCACTCTCTCCACAAACAAGACGAAGGCATACTCCCATCACAAGCGGAGAGCAAATGAAGAACTGCAAATTGATGGTGTAACACTTGAATGGGTTGACCACTATCGGTACCTTGGCGTCACTGTCGGCTCTAACAAGGGAAAGAAAGAGGAGCTCAATCAACTCATAGGAACATGCAAAAGTCGACTCAGGGTACTGAAAGCTATGACCTGGAATGAACATGGAGCCTCTATTGCCGTGCTTAAAATGATGTACACAGCCTATGTGCGCTCCGCCATAGACTGCCGCACCAGTTCTGTGCACCTACTCCCAAAACGATATGAAAAGGCTTGAAAGCATTCAAAATGAAGCCATGACAATCATTCTTGGAGTTCCAAGGACTGCCAAAACATCTAATCTACAAGAGAAGTTGTCCCTTCCCAGTGTTAAAAGCAGAATTCAGGAGCTGAATGCTAAGCTTGCTATTCGGATAGTAAGAGATCCTCATTACAATGATATTGCTAAGAAAAACTGAGCTCTGTGCTACTTTCATGGGGAAACAGAAGAAGCAAAAAATGGCATCACAGATCAGTCTGCTACCTCGAAGAGCTTCACCTGCTTGAGCAAGCCCGTGAGCTCCTGCCTGTAGAGAGGTTACCTCCCTGGGAGGATGACTCATGCAAGATTATCATCAATGAAATAGCAATGAAAAAATCCAACATGTTACCACAAGAAATGAGGCACAATATCTCGAGGAAATTTATAAAGAAGCCAGAGATGAACTAAATCAAATCGACACTGACGGGTCATCTAATCCTGTCAATAGAAGGGCTGGTGCAGCATGCACGGTAATCAAGGATAATACTTTCTAACGCAGAAATGAAGAAAAAGCACGTATTCAGAACTATGCCTCTTCAACGCAAGCAGAGCTAACTGCCATTGTTATGGCGTTAAGGTTTCTTGAACGGAACACTGATGGTGCAGTGATTTGCACCGATTCAAAAGTAGCACTGCAAAGCCTAAGTAAAAACCGGGCAGAAAATCTTGCAATAGTCGCTGAAATTAAGAGAGCTGTGAGAGTACTTACCAATCAGGGAAGAGTCGTCAGGTTTCTGTGGATCCTCGCCCATGTTGGAATATGTGGGAATGAACGAGCAGATGTGCTGGCTGCTGAAGGCGCTGAAGGAGACCATATTGAATACTTCATACCCAAGACTCTACTACAAATTAGAGGTATTGTCAGGCAACATCACCGTGACAAGGTAACTAAGGAAAGGAGGATAGAAGCACAAACCCGTGAATCTATACAATGGTACAACATGGTTGCAGCTGGCAACCCCAATCATTATGGCCGAAGAGGAGGAGAACGAGGGAGAGAATCAGTAATAGCGAGAATCCGTCTTGGATACAAATATCCATGGAGATATGGTATGGAAACAACAGTTGGGCAGCGAAGTTGCGGAATCTGTGGTGAGAGAGATGGACATCGCCTAGACCACTATCTACGTGAATGTGAACACCTGAGAGACATTAGAAATATGTGTAGAATAATAAACCCCACATTGTTTGAGTTAGGAAAACACTATTTGTCAAATATTGATACTGTTCTTAAAAGATTTCCCCATTTTGCACCCGCAAGATAACGTAAGCATTTAAGAACTGATAGATGTTAATCTTCTTGTTTGAGGAGCTGTTCACTTGAGAAAGTTAAGCAAGTCCCAGCTGTGTCTGGGTACAAGTGACAGGATGAACAACCCAGCGGGTTTTCTTCCTATTGGGGGAGTGTTGTACATGCTGCTATGGCGGTGTGTCCACTCACAAGAAGAGTGGCGCTGCCCAATAGACTCGCCCCTCGGGGCAAATTTTTTTTTTTTAATTTGCATGGATACGAGACGATAACACTGGCAAAGTCGGTACATCAGATTGGGAGAGAAGAGGGGGGGGGGGGGGTTAGGGAGGATTCAATGACATATGCCAACGGTTATACATATGCATACAAGATATAAAATATATTAGATATATACAACATGTGTATCAAAAGATTGTCTAAATGGAAAACATTTCACAGTGCCTTATTAAGTGTCATGACAATGGGACAATGCAAGGTACAACAATAAAATGAAAATTACTCAGTATACATATGAATAAGATTTCTGGAAACTAAATGTATACATTCTTCAACATGGTCCACATAATGTTACCTATAGCATTGATGTAGCATTAATTACTATAAATATACAGGGATGTTTTTCAAACTCCATGCCATTAGGCTACTGCTATTACTAGACATGCAATATATATATCCACAATTACATGGCATACAACTTTGACAGAAAAAAATGGAATGTTGAGTAAAAATTTCAAGGCAATCGGTGAAGACATTCCTATGTTCGTTTCCTTAGTGTAGACTGCAGTGTGGAAACCTCCGCTCTTTTCCATGACTGTTACATCTAGAAAGGGCAGCTTCCCATCCTTCTCCATCTTGTAAGTGAAACGCAGCACGGAACTCTGCTCAAATGCCTCCTTCAGCTCCTGCAGATGTCTGACATGAGGTACCTGTGTAAAAATGTCGTCAACATACCTGCAGTATATGGCCGGTTTCAAGTTCATGTCGACTAAGACATTTTGCTCGATGGTACCCATGTAGAAGTTCGCAAACAGGACACCTAGGGAAGAACCCATGGCGACCCCATCTACTTGCTTATACATGTGCCCATCCGGGCTCAAGAAGGGTGCCTCTTTAGTACAAGCTTGGAGTAGTTTCCTTAGAATGTTTTCTGGTATGTCAAGAGGAGTACAGGCCGGATCACGATACACTCTGTCCGCTATCATCCCAATTGTTTCATCCACAGGTACGTTGGTAAACAGCGATTCTACGTCCAACGAGGTTTTTATCCCTGTGGCCCGTGTTCCCTGCAGTAAGTCAACAAATTCCTTTGGAGACTTCAGGCTGAAGGCGCAAGGGACATAAGGAGTCAGCAAGCTGTTGAGTCGTTTCGCCAGTCTGTACGTGGGTGTGGGTATCTGGCTGATGATTGGCCGAAGTGGGTTTCCAGGCTTATGTGTCTTGACATTTCCTTACGCGTATCCAGGTTTATATTCCCCAATAATCTTTGGCAGGTGGAGTCCGGATTTCTTGGCATTGACAGTTTCAATCAATTTGTTGACCTTTGCTTTCAATTCGGCTGTAGTGTCCTTCGTTACCCTTTGGAATTTAGTTTGGTCAGAGAGTATGAGGTGCATTTTCGCCAGATATTCGTCTTTTTTTAGAATGACGTATATTGGCGACTTGTCACCTCTCCTGACAACAAATCCTCTTGTTCTCACGAAGGCTCTTAGCTGCCGCTTTGAGCTCGGGGGATAGTATGGTGCTTCTGTAGTTGCCTCGATTCTTTCCTCCTTCCGCAATAAGTTCTGCTTGTAAGGTGTCTTTGGTGGTGACCTTCTTTTGTGCCTCGAGGTCGAATATGTCGTCCAACAGAATCTCCAACTCCACTTTCTGGGCCATCTCACTTGGTCTCGACATAACGTGACAGTTTATACCCAGATTTAGGAGAGTGACTTGATCCTCAGTGAGGTTGATTCCTGCAAGGTTCAGAAAGCCGTCTCTTGGTCGTGGAATTGCCATAGGTCCTCCATATAACGTTGTTAGTTTCTTGATTATCCTTGTTTCAGGGCTGAGGTGATGTCGGTCTGTGAGGATGTCGAGGTGTTGCTCGATGCGAGTACGGAGACTTTCGTCGATGTTGCTGTTTCTCCATTCGTTGTAGCATGAAGTAGTTGCGTTTTGTTGTCTTTGATTTCATTTTCTGCCTTGTATATCTGATTACGAATCAGATCTTGGCGATATTTTATCGTGAAGGCTTGATTCCTTGCTGCTGGGTCGTGCGTTTTAATATTAGTATATTTTGGTAGCAGTCTTTCCTGTAGACATATATTATTAAATATGACCGAAAAAGTAAGATTAATAATTCTAACACGAATTTTCTCGATCTTTCTTATGTTTCTTTTCACTGTTGATGGTAATTGAAAAATCAATTCTCCAAAATTCATTTTTATTTCTAGTCTGACATGATACTTGAGCGCATTTCGTAAAACTTATTACATTTTCAAAGACTTTAGTTTACACTCACACACTACTATAACTGAATAGAGCTTAAACATCATCGATTTTTTTTTATACCTGCATTTGGGTGAGGTGATATGTTACAACAGTTTTGGATGAGGTGAAAACAAACTTTCAACACAAGCCAGAACACGAAACAATGTGTATTGAAGGTAAGAATGGAAGTAATTGCAGAGGGCCTATTGGCCCATATTTCTCGATGCTTCTATATTGGAGTGGAGTCTTGAAGTGGGTAGAATATAGTTGTGCATTAATTGGCTGTTGATTGCTGGTGTCGACTTCTTGATGTGTAGTGCCTCGCAGATGTCAAGCCGCCTGCTATATCTGTATCTATCGATGATTTCTGTGTTGTTTGCTAAGATTTCTCTGGTGATTGTTTGGTTGTGGGAAGAGATTATATGTTCCTTAATGGAGCCCTGTTGCTTATGCATCGTTAAACGCCTGGAAAGAGATGTTGTTGTCTTGCCTATATACTGAGTTTTTGAGGCTTACAGTCCCCAAGAGGGCATTTGAAGTCATAGGCGACGTTGGACTCTTTTAAAGCGTTCTGCTTTGTGTCTGGAGAGTTTCTCATGAGTAGGCTGGCCGTTTTCTTGGTTTTATAGTAAATTGTCAGTTGTATCTTCTGATTTTTGTCTGTTGGGATAACGTTTCTATTAACAATATCTTTCGGGACCCTTTCCTCCGTTTTATGAGCTGTGGAAAAGAAGTTCCTGTAAAATAGTCTAATAGGGGGTATTGGTGTTGTGTTAGTTGTCTCTTCAGAGGTTGCATGGCGTTTCACTTTCCTTCTTATGATGTCTTCAACGAAACCATTGAAGAAGCCTTTGTTGACTAGGACCTGCCTTACCCTACAGAGTTCTTTGTCGACTTGCTTCCATTCTGAGCTGTGGCTGAGAGCACGGTCGACATAAGCGTTAACAACACTCCTCTTGTACCTGTCTGGGCAGTCACTGTTGGCATTGAGGCACATTCCTATGTTTGTTTTCTTAGTGTAGACTGCAGTGTGGAAACCTCCGCTTCTTTCCATGACCGTTACATCTAGAAAGGGCAGCTTCCCATCCTTCTCCATCTCGTAAGTGAAACGCAACACAGAATTCTGCTCAAATGCCTCCTTCAGCTCCTGCTCAGAATGGAAGCAAGTCGACGAAGAACACGTCGAAGAACGACGTGTATACCCTCGTGCAGCTGACCTTGGCCCGATGGTGCAGGAGTGCACCCTGTTGGCGAGTCAGTCTCTGTAGGGAGACCGTGCCTTTGGTACTGTGACCACCTCGTTACGCTTCCGGTTGTATCAGACAACGTATCCACAGATGTTGAGAGGGGACTGATGGGTACTGCAGCAGGCATACTTCCTCGCGGCCTCTCTCCAATGACTTCCGGTTTGCCTGGACTCTGGACGACGCGACTGGTGGGTAGCGTTGACGACATCAGCGAGACGGCTGACCCACGATGATTATAATCAATGACATCTGGCAACTGCTCCGTGTAGACAGCATTCTGGGGCTAAGACGTCCTTGTTAGTGAACTGAGGTATTGGTCGTGTAGCGAGTAGATTATCCCAATAATATACTCGCCCCAAAAGCATTAGCCTAACGAGAGAAGCAAAGCTCTTCTTAGTATTAACTATGGAACTCAAACTTTTCCCTATTTCCTCCACTTAATATTCCTGCCAACCTGTCCTCGGTCAGGTGTTGCCCGAGCATATTAGCAGTTGAGTAGCGAATAATAATCACGACGGGAGACATCTCCTGTCACACAGGGTGCAGTCGTACCTCCACAGATCTCCAGTATCATCTATTGATACTGGTAATGGCTCAGAAGGGCCACCACTTACGGGCTATTCATGCCCGTGCCACCTTTTGGATGGCTTAATCTTCATCAATCAATCAATCGAAAATTAACCAGTCTACTTTCAAGTGTGATTTAGAACAGACACTTGCGAAATACTGAACCGACTCTCAGTGCGCTCAACTCACACCATTGCTCACCAAGGTATCACCTGCATACTTCTGGATACTCGACTAAATATATATATTCTCTTAGTGTCTGTGTTTATTGTCACCATACTTTACGTAACAATAGAACCGTTACATAGGTGACCCAGTGAGTGAAAAGAACACCTAGTCGCAAACTAAATCTTCGTCATGGATTTATCTACCAGGTTTCCAGCATACAATGCAGATGAACCAGAATTTTCATTATGCAGATGGAGGCTATTTTCGACCACCACGAAATTACGACTGAGAAAGCCCGATATGCCTGTACCCTGCCAACACTTCCATCGAAGGCTATGCACCCTGCCTCCGCTGTCATCACCGCACCATCACCAGACACCAGAACGTACACCACATTGAAGGCCGCTCTTCTACAGGCAGCGATGAAACACCGAATTCAACAAAGGGACCAACTCCTCACTGACAAAAGATTAGCAGACAAAACACCAGCCCTGCTTCTGCGGCATATTCAGTATGTAATGCATACTGCAACTGACCCAGCCCCTAGATAGAGAATACTCTGGATACAACTCTGTCCAAAACACATTCAACCGGCCATATTTAGTATGGCTGACGACACTCCATTAGCCCAGCTGGCTACACTGGCAGACCGGCTTCATACGACGTCTGATAACGCTACACTGTCCCACCTCAGTGATACACAGCAGACTACAGACACCCAACAACTCGACGTCCTCCAGATCCGGCGTTTCTTCCGCCCAGGGAGGACGTACCACACGAATCCAGTATCAGGATCTAGGCGACAGCGAGAACATCGAGGAGAGCTTTGTTCTTACCACCAGAAGTTCGAACACCAAGCCCGCAACTGTAGGGCTCCTTATTCCTGGGCGGGAAACTACTTCGGCGGGGACTGTTAACGGCCAGTAACTCAGCCATTTCAAACACTACACTGCTCTACATATCTGACATCATAACCAAACGCCGTTTCCTCGTTGACACAGGTGCAGCAGCTAGTGTGTTGCCTCCCCCACTGGTCAAACCAACCCGCACTCCTGGTTTGGATTTGCGTGCCGCCAATGGTACGTCCGTCCATACATATGGGACCCGTGCCCTGGTTCTCGATTTCGCCTCTCTGGGTCGCTTTACGTAGACTTTCCTCATACCGGATGTGGAACAACCCATTCTTGGATGGAATTTCCTGCAACACCATCGACTTATTGTGGATCCCGCAGGTGAAGTACATCGAGCCTCCCCCTACTACCTCTACAAGTTAACAGCATCACCCCAGTCGCATCTACGGATCTTCAAGCACTCCTGGGTGAATGCAAAGATGTGACCCAACCCGCCAGCCCTCAACCAGAAATGCAACATACAATTATGCATCACATTACTACAACGGGAGCACCTACCATCGCCAGACCACGCCGCCTGCCACCGGAACGATTGGTGGAAGCACGTGCTGAATTCAACAAGCTACAGGAGGCAGGAATAATCCGCCCTTAGAACAATCACCTCTCCATATGTTACCAAAAACAGCCCCAGGGGAATGGCGCCCTTACGGGGACTACAGGGCTCTCAACGTTCGTACTCTGCCAGATCGCTACCCAATACCACACATCCAGGATTTCTCACAGGGATTGAGCAACGCAACCGTTTTTTCGAAAATTTACCTTGTGCGGGCATTTCACCTGATCCCTGTGGAACCGGCAGACATTCCGAAAACAGCGATCACAACACCTTTTGGACTGTTTGAATTCGTCCGGATGCCTTTTGGTGTACGGAATGCAGCCCAGACATTCCAACGCTTCATCGACCAAGTAGTTAAGGACCTTCCTTTTTGCTACGCCTACACTGACGATCTGCTGGTGGCCAGTACATCACCGACAGAACATCTGCTACACCTCCGACTCCTTCTCACCCGTCTGCGCAACTTCGGCTTGCAGCTCAACTCCGAGAAGTGTATTTCCATGTTCCAGAGCTGGATTTCTTGGGACACCGTGTGTCAGCAGCAGGGGTCCAATCACTAGAGAAGAAAATCGAGGCAGTCAAGGAATTCCCGCACCCATCCACTCCAAAGAAGTTGCAAGAATTTCTTGGCGTGGTAAATTTTTATCATCGATTCATCCCACATTGACGGACATCTTGCGACACTTATACGACCTCCTACGTGGTCGGAAACACACGTCCCGTCTTCCGTTGGAGTGGACTCCCCAGGCAGAGACAGCATTCACCGACATAAAGCACAAGCTGGCGGAATTCCCCTTACTCGCACACCCAGTGTCTGACGCTCCCACCAATCGCTCTACCGACGCTTCAAACACAGCAATTGGTGCTGTACTACAACAGCTCATTGAAGGAGAATGGCGCCCAATTGCATTCTTTTCAGCGCGCTTCTCACCCACTGAAGAGAAGTATAACATTTTTTATATGGAACTGCTCGCCATCTATGCAGCCATACAACATTTCCGGCACTTCCTCGAGGGGCGGAACTTCCACATCCTCACAGACCACAAACCACTCACTTATGCACTGGCGGCCAAGGGTGATGCTCACTCTCTTCGAATAGCCAACCACCTGGGATTTATCTCCCAATTTACCTCGGATATCCGCCATGTCAAAGGAACTAACCATGTCATAGCCGATACACTGTCTCGACCCACCATAAAACACGTCGTGAAAAACCCAGCTCAGGTGGACTATTGTGTAATTAGCAAGGCCCAACGGGAAACCTTGATCTACAGCGATTACGAACATCTGACACAGCTCTTCGGTTCATGGAGATTCCCATGGAAGGTGGCGGAAGTATAATATGTGCATGACTCCTCACGGACGAGAGCACTTAGGCCCTACATTCCTGCCCAGTTTCGCTGGGAAACATTCTCAGCATTTCACTCCCTAGCACTCCCAGGTGTACGTGCTTCCCAGAAACTACCAACGGAGCGTGTCGTACGGCCAGGAATCAATGCCGATGTTCGACGATGGACTCACTCATGTCTCCAGTGCTAGCGAGCGAAAGCACATCAACACACACAAAGAGCCCTCTTCAACAGTTCCCGTTACCTTCTGACCGTTTCGAGGTGGTGCATGTAGACATCGTTGGACCAATACCGTCGGCAAGATCACCTGCATCGATCGATTCTCCAGATGGCCGGAAGCAATCCCGTTAATCAACATCTTAGCTGAGTCAGTGGTCCAGGCTTTCCTCTCTGGATGGGTCGCCCGTTTTGGCAGCCCCTCTGTCATCATCACCGACCAAGGACGGTGATGATGTTCGAATCATATCTATGGAAGGAACTTATGGAATTCCTCGGCACCACATACAACCGAACCACAGCATACCACCCTGAGTTGAACGGAATGATAGAAAGCTTTCATAGACAACTAAAAGCTCAAACACGCCGTGAGGATTGGATCGACAACCTTCCATTGGTCTTGCTTGGCATTCGTTCGGCCACGGAGGGCAGTGGATTCTCAGTAGCAGACTTAGTATACGGATCTAGCCTGCGGCCTCTGGGTGAATTCTTAACCCTGACGCCACTCATCTCATCCCCCAGACCCCACTTTTGTCCAGAAATTACGGGCGGCCATGACAAACATTCGGCCAACACCACCACGCCAGCCGACAACTCGTGCTACATATGTGCCTCATGAGCTCCACACAACTGACCACGTGTTTGTAAGAGTCGACGCTGTTCGACGCCCTCTACAGTCACCTTATGAAGGACCATTTAAAGGTGTTTCTCGAACACCGAAGTTCTTCACCATTGAACGCCGAGGACAGCGGGTAACCATCTCCATCGATCGCCTTCAAGCAGCACACTGTGACGCTGCCCCAGACATCCCTCCAGAGACACATCCGCCGACTACGCCGTTGACTTTTCGCCCACAGTTATCAGCAGCACCTCCACCTATGGCAACGGACGATCCTGTACGACCTCCCACCCTACAACCCCAGTTACCAGCCGCACCACCACCTGATCCTACTACGATGGACGATTCAATGCGACCTCCCACCCTACGACCCCAGTTAGATGACATCAGCGAAGAGGAGGAAGTTAACTTTGAGGGTTATACAACGCGAGCAGGGCGTACAATTCACCAACCAGCTAAGTTCCTTGATCAAGTGTTTTTCGTTTCATCCCCCGGGAGGGGTAGTTCTGTAGCGAGTTGATTATCCCAAGAATATACTCGCTCCAAAAGCATTAGCCTAACGAGAGAAACAAAGCTCTTCTGAGTACTAATTATGGAACTCAAACCTTTCCCTACTTCCAATTAATATTCCTGCCAACCTGTCCTCAGTCAGGTGTTGCCGAGCATATAAGCAGTAGAGTAGCGAATAATAACGACGACAGGAGACATCTCCCGTCACGCAGGGTGCAGTTGCACCTCCACAGATCTCCAGTATCATCTATTGATACTGGTAATGGCTCAGAAGGGCCAACACTTACGGGCTATTCATGCCCGTGCCACCTTTTGGGTGGCTTAATCTTCATGAATCAATCAATCGAATAATAACCAGTCTACTTTCAGGTGTGGTCTAGAACAGACACTTGCGAAATACTGTACCGACTCTCAGTGCGCTCAACTCACACCATTGCTCACCAAGGTATCACCTGCATACTTCTGTATACGCGACTAAATATATATATTCTCTTAGTGTCTGTGTTTATTGTCACCATACTTTACGTAACAATAGAACCGTTACAGTCGGGTGACTGGTGTAATTATCACCCACCCAGGTAACCATTTGACGTGTTACCGGATTTGAGGAGTGGGACATTTTCTGTAATAGACCTCCCCCATTCTAATCAGAAGGGATCGCCAAGCCAATCCCACTGACCTCGATCATGGTTTCATGTGTGACAGGACCGGCTGGAACGGGTGTAAAATCAGACTTGGGAAAAACAAACAACAAACAAATGGAGGAAGCGTGGATTATAAACTGGGCTTTAAAAGGTTGGAAAACCCATGGGCAACGTAAAGTCTGCTACACTAATTGTGAGTCATGCACAATTAGTAAATCATTGCCTCTACAGGAATTGATGAACTCTACAATCCTGACCAATGAAGTTAAATGACCTATATTGTTCAGCCCGATACCTTGTTAAAATGCGGTGACAAGACTACACTTGACTACTGATGAGAGTAAACAGAAGGTCATCATCTGCAGCTGACTCAACACTTGAACTCAGCTCAGCTAGGTCAGGAATCAGAATTGTTGAAGGCAGTTCTAGTTCCTTCCTAGCGTGATATGGTTTTAACTGGCTAATGTGTTCTTTCATCTTGGTCCTCAAATACACCTTTAATGACAAAATTAACAGGACCTGCTCTCTTAATTACTCTATAAGGGCCTCGCCATCTAGGTGCAAGTTTCCTACTAGTAGCGTAAATTGAGATGTAGACTGTCCGCCACACCTGTGTGCAATTGGGCATACCTGTCACAGGTAACCACGGGAGTCACGTCTCAATGAGACGACGACAACGTCAGGATTCAGCCCTAATGAAGGTTGACCGTTGCCGACGTAGCCTGTCATTTCGCGATCCAGCGAGACACGGCCAATTTATCATTCATCCTTAGTTCACTCCTCTGTTTTTGCTGAGATGAGATGTATAGGACCTTTCAAA
>NC_091167.1:5380505-5428005 GCF_040958095.1 Procambarus clarkii | reverse complement strand
ACCAAGTCCAACTCCTGGCCTGCACGGGTGGCTTAGTCTAAGTCCGGCGGAACTGCTTTTACCGACAGGAGAAGGGGCGAGGGCGTGCCTCTGGCGCCTTAAAACCGGCTGCTCCGGGTAGATGGGATTCGATAGCCTGGGAAGGCAGCCCATCTAGGAGAAGGAAAACCCTGATTTCAAACCTCCGCTGCCTTGCGGCCACACCCTTTTATGGGAAAGGCTTCAGGAGTCAACCTCGAGAAAAAATCCGGAGTTGGAGCCCCAAAGGCAGTTCGTTGTTGACGTCGACCTCGTTCTGGAAGCTCCTGCGACGTTGCTGGAACCATGTGTATTGCCATTTGCCTTTCTATTGGATAATTTCAGCAACGTGGAAAGGGGGACCTGCTGCATGGGTAACAGCTTCTCCTCCATATCTACCTACCCAGGCTTTGCGCCCTGGAGAGGGCACTCCAGCTTCGCCTCACAGCGTCGAACCAACACGGGAAGCGACAGTCTACCGGTTTAAGTCTTCTGCTCTATTGGCGAAGAGTGTGACGCCAGGGGTTGCTTCCGACGGTGGGAGGGGTCATCGTGCCCCACTGGGCAGCTACCGCCCGCCTCAAGCTGGGCAAACCCCAGCCAATAAGGTGTTGCCTCGCCACGGTCCGTTAACCTCACTGGGTGCATGGGGCTTAGGGTGAAAACCGACAAGCGGCCCGACAACTTTGCACAAAGCAATACCAAACCTAAGAAGAAAATATCAACTGCCCTAAAGCTGGGCACATGGAACGTCAGGACACTGACACCAGGTTTCTCTGACGACTTGCAAGAAATCAATGACACCCAAAAAACAGATAGGGAGCTGAGTAAACTGCAGATGGATATTGTTGCTCTGCAAGAGACCAGGCTCCCTGGATCAGGATCTGTGAGAGAGAGAGGACCTTCTCTTTCTTCTGGCAAGGAAAACTACCTGATGAGACCAGAGAACATGGTGTGGGATTTGCCGTCAGGAATGCACTGTTGGGACACATTATGCCACCGATGGAGGAAACCGAACGAATTCTGTCTCTGCAACTGCACTCCCAAACAGGACCAGTCAATGTAATTAGTGCATATGCACCAACCCTGACTTCTCCAGCAAAGGCAAAGGAAAAATTCTACGATGACCTCAACAGAGTCATAGCGAGAATCCCTGTAAAGGAGCCATTGTTCATCCTCGGCGACTTCAATGCCAAAGTGGGTGCCGAGCACAACATTTGGCCCACTTGTCTGGTTCAATTCGGCATAGGGAGAATGAATGAGAACGGGCAACGTCTGCTAGAACTCTGCTGCCTTCATGGTTTTTGTGTCACCAACACGTTCTTCGGCACAAAGCCTCAACACAGAGTATCTTGGAGACACCCCAGATCCAAGAACTGGCACCAGCTTGACCTGATTCTTATCAGGCGTGCAAGTCTACCCAGCGTCAAGATTACGGGTAGCTACCAGAGTGCTGTCTGTGAGACCGACCTCTTCCTGGTATGTAGCAGGGTCAAGATGCAACCAAAGAAGATTCATCACTCGAAAAAGGCGGGCAGACCTCGCATTGATACCACCAAGACCCGCAACCAGGACAAGGTGGAAGATTTTGCACGCATGCTCGAGGAAGCTCTCCTTGGCCCAGCTGGGGTCACTGCCTGTAAAAGATGGGAGCACTTCAGAGACGCTGTGTTCAACGCTGCCATTTCCACCTTTGGCAAGAAGGCCAGCAGGTCGGCAGACTGGTTCGAGGCTCACTCGGAAGAAATGACACCTGTCATCGAAGAGAAGAGAAACGCCTTGGCAGCCTACAAAGCCTGCCCAAGTCAGCACAACTTACAGATCCTTCGGGCCGTCCGCTGCAAAGTGCAGCAGAGCGCCAGGCGATGTGCCAACAACTATTGGCTCCAGCTCTGCTCCCAGATATAGACTGCAGCGGATACAGGCAATGTAAGGAAAGTGCATGACGGCATCAAGCAGGCCCTCGGCCCAATTCAGAGGAAGACCGCTCCTCTGAAATCTGCCACTGGCGAGGTGATTCAGGACCAGACACTGCAGCTGAAGCACTGGGTCGAGCACTACTCTGAGCTATACGCTAGGGATAATGTGGTCACCGAAGACGCCCTGAGAGCCATTAAGTGTCTGCCTGTGTTAATGGAGCTCGACAGCGAACCGACCCTGGAAGAACTCAGCGATGCCCTAGACTCCCTTGCTTCTGGTAAAGCTCCTGGCAAAGATGGCATTCCTGCTGAGACCATGAAGTGCTGCAGAGGTAGTCTGCTCATGGAGCTGCATGAAATTCTCTGCCTCTGCTGGGAAGAAGGAGAGGTGCCACAGGACATGAGGGATGCCAACATTGTCACGCTGTATAAGAATGAAGGTGACAGGGGCGACTGCAACAACTACCGTGGAATCTTCCTCCTCAGTATTGTCGGAAAGCTGTTTGCTTGAGTCGCATTGAAGAGGCTCCAAGTACTTGCAGAGAGAGTCTATCCAGAATCACAATGCGGATTCAGAGCTGACAGGTCCACCATTGACATGGTCTTTTCCCTCAGACAACTGCAGGAGAAATGCAGGGAACAGAAGCAGCCACTCTTCGTAGCCTTCATAGATCTGACGAAGGTCTTCGACCTCGTCAGCAGGGATGGCCTGTTCAAGATCCTCCCCAAGATCGGATGCCCACCCAGGCTCCTCAGCATCATCAGATCTTTCCATGAGAACATGAGGGGGAACCGTGGTCTTTGATGGCCTAACATCAGACGCTTTTGACATCCAAAGTGGAGTAAAGCAGGGTTGCGTACTGGCTCCAACCCTATTCGGGATTTTCTTCGCAGTTATGCTGCGGCACGCCTTCGGATCTGTCACGGAAGGCATTTACCTCCGGACCAGGTCGGATGGAAAGCTCTTTAACCTCGCCAGGCTGAGAGCCAAGACGAAGGTTCGGCTGAGGTGTCTGTGCGACTTCCCTTTTGCCGACGACGCAGCAGTCACTGCCCACTCAGCCGAAGACCTCCAACGGCTCATAACCCGCTTCAGCGAGGCCTCTCAGGCTTTCGGACTCACCATCAGTCTGAAGAAAACACAAGTTATGGGACAAGGAGTGGACTCCGCACCTGACATCGGCATCTCCGATTCCAAACTGGAAGTCGTTCACGACTTCGTGTACCTGGGCTTCACAATCTCTGACTCCCTCTCTCTTGATACAGAGCTAAACAAACGCATCGGTAAGGCATCTACTACCATGTCCAGACTGACAAAGAGAGTGTGGGCCAACAATAAGCTAACTGAGTATACTAAGATTCAGGTTTACAGAGCCTGTGTCCTGAGCACTCTCCTTTATGCAAGTGAGTCTTGGACACTCCGCGCCCGTCAGGAAAGACAGCTGAATGCCTACCACATGCACTGCCTTCGACACATCTTGGACATCACCTGGCAGGACAAGGTGACAAACAACAACGCCTTGGGGAGAGCAAGAATCACCAGCATGTACACAATGCTGAAACAGAGACGAATGCGCTGGCTCGGGCACGTTGTGCGAATAGGCGACGGCAGGGTCCCCAAGGATCTCCTGTACGGAGAGCTGATGCAGGGAAAGCGTCCAACAGGCAAGCCCCAGCTACGGTATAAAGACGTATGCAAGAGGGACCTGAAAGCCATGGACGTCGATCTTGCTATATGGGAGACACTGGCTGCAGACCGTTCAGCCTGGAGGCAGTCTGTTCAAAGAGGTCTCTCCAAGTTCGAGGAGTCACTTGCCAAGGAATCGGAGGCAAACAGACAGAGAAGGAAAGCCGGTAACCAGGAAGACAGATCAGAATCGGACTTCGTTTGTGCTCGGTGTGGGATGGACGGCCACTCTCGGATTGGCCTCATCAGTCACATCAGACGCTGCACCAGGATTGACAACTAGGGCGCAACTCCTTAGGCTGAAGGAGACTGAAGAGGAAGAGGCCCAAGACTGAAGGATGCCTACTACTACTACTATAAATTAGTTATTGAACTTGGTATTTATCTAATATAGTATAATTTCTTCCAAATGCTGTTTATTGGCATAGAAATTCAACCTAGATGTACTCACCAATACGTGATCACATAGATGTTCTCACCTTTATGTGGTCACTTAACCCATGGTTCAACCAGGAATGCAAGGTAGCGAAACAACTGAGTAAAGAACATGGAGAAACTACAGAAATAACAGAACACCAGAGAGCAGGGAGAGATACCAGAGGGCCAGAAATGAGTACCTCAGAGTGAGGAGGGAAGCAGAGAGACAGTTTGAAAATGACATCGCAAGTAAAGCCAAGACCCAACCAAAGCTGCTCCACAGCCACATCAGGAGAAAAACAGCAGTGAAGAAACATGTGTTGAAGCTGCGAAAAGGGGAGAACAGATACACAGAGAATGACAAGGAAGTGTGTGAAGAAGTCAACAAGAGAGTCCAGGAGGTCTTCACAATAGAACAAGTAGAAGACCCTGCACTAAATGAGGAGGCGGCAAACCAAGCAACCTTGGAGGAATTTGACCTCACCAGTGATGAGGTCAAAAGGTGTCTGCTGGAGCTGGATGTGACAAAGGCTGTTGGGCCTGACAGAATCTCACCATGGATACTAAAGGAAGGTGCAGAAGCACTAAGTGTGCCACTCTCTATGGTTATAACAGGTCACTGGAAACAGGAGACTTACCAGAAAGTTGGAAGACAGCTAACGTGGTCCCAATATACAAGAAGGTTGACAGGCAAGAGGCACTGAACTACAGGCCAGTTTCCTTAACTTGTATACCATGCAAGGTGATGGAGAAGATCGTGAGGAAAAGGCTCGTAGAGCATCTGGAGGGAAATAACTTTGTAACGCACCACCAACATAGGTTCAGGGATGGTAAATCGTGCCTCACAGGTTTAATAGAATTTTATGACCAAAATTAGGCAGGAAAGAGAAGGGTGGGTCGACTGCATTTTCCTTCACTGTCAAAAAGCCTTTGACACAGTACCCCATAAAAGGCTGTTAAAAAAGTGGGAGCAACAGGCAGGAGTAAAAGGGAAGGTGCTCCAGTGGATAAGGCAGTACTTAAGCAACAGGAAACAGCGAGTAACGGTGAGGGGGGAGACATCAGAGTGGCGAGATGTCACCAGTGGAGTTCCACAGGGCTCAGTACTTGGACCCATCCTGTTTCTAATATATGTAAACGATCTTCCGGAGGGTATAGACTCATTCCTCTCAATGTTTGTTGATGCAAAATTTATAAGAATCATGACGGATGAAGATAGACAGAGACTACAGGATGATCTGGATAAACTGGAGGAATGATCTAGAAAATGGCTGCTAAAGTTCAACTCAGGAAAGTGTAAGGTGATGAAATTAGGCGAAGGGAGCAGGAGGCTGAACACAAGGTATCATCTGGGAGGTGAAATCCTGCAAGAGTCAAATAGAGAGAAAGATCTGGGGGTTGATATCACATCGAAACTGTCCCCAGAGGGCCACATCAAAAGAATATTATCAGCGGCATATGCTAGACTGGCCAACATAAGAACTGCCTTTAGAAACTTGTGTAAGGAATCTTTCAGAATTCTGTATACCACTTATGTAAGACCAATCCTCGAGTATGCAGCTCCAGCCTGGAGTCCATACCTAGTTAAGCACAAGACAAAGGTAGAGAAGTTTCAGCGGTATGCCACCAGGCTCGTCCCGAAACTGAGAGAAATGAGCTACGAGGAATGGCTAAAGGAGCTGAACCTCACATCCCTGGAAAACAGAAGAGTAAGGGGAAACATGATAACCACCTACAAAATTCTCAGGGGAATTGACAGGGTGGACAAAGACAAACTCTTCAGCACGGGTGGAACACGAACAAGGGGACACAGGTGGAAACTTAGTACCCAGATGAGCCACAGAGACGTTAGAAAGAATTTTTTCAGTGTCAGAGTAGTTAATAAATGGAATGCACTAGGAAGTGATGTGGCGGCGGCTGACTCCATACACAGTTTTAAATGTAGATATGATAAAGCCCAGTAGGCTCAGGAATCTGTACACCAGTTGATTGACAGTTGGGAGGCGGGACCAAAGAGCCAAAGCTCAAAACCCGCAAGCACAATTAGGTAAGTACTTAGATGTTCTAATTCTAATAATCGGTCTTTCATCTTATTTAAAGTTTAAGTATTACTGACACCTTAAGCTGATTTTGTAATGTTCATATTTGTTTTATTAACGATCGCATGGTAAGAACCCCAAATTGAAAGATGAGTGAAGAAAGGTATACATCAGTATATATGACGAATTGATTAGATTAAGATTTGTCAGTTAAATGGCATACACGAATGCATACACACATGGTGGTAGTTTTGCAACGAATAGGGAAAGCGTTTTGTGAGTGTTGCAACACAGGAATGAGGTGTTGCAACACAGAATAAGGTGTTCCAACTACTAATATTATTGAGTTTCCCAACAAAGAAAAAAAATATATTGCAACACTCACTCATAACACGGAAATTATGTGTTACAATAAGGTATTCCTGACCGGTGCAACTCACATCACGTTGTTTCTGTGTTGCAACACCTATAACATATGATTAATATGTTGCAGTTCTTACAACACGATGTTCTGCGTTATAACACTCATACCTTGTTACTTTCTTCACATATTCATATTCACAGAATATCATTTCCGAGTTGCCAGGCTCACAACACTTTATTTATATTTCGCAACACTCGCAATACGTTGTTGTTGTTGTGTTGCGACACTCACAACAGGTTATGTTCGTTTGTGCATAATCGCTAACTTTCGAAAGTTCTTCACCAATTGCTTTGAAATTTTCCCACAACGTTCCATTCGCATCTGGCCAAGTTTTTATATATATACTATATAGATGTCACGTCTGTGACGGTAAAAAAAAACATGCTTTTTCTGAAAAACTCTGTTTTTCATGTGTTTTTATGTGAAGGAAATCTTGGAAACCTCTTTACCAATTGCTTGGAAATTTTGACACAACGTTGTATTCGAATAGGCGCGTCTTTTTATATACCTACTATATAGATGCCACCCCCGTGACAGGTAAACACATGCGTTTCTGAAAAACAGCGCTATTTGTTGCACATAATAGCAACATGCTCGCTATACTAAATATATCATGAATTCCATTTCAATGTTTCTGATTGCATTGATAAATTTTATTTTCATATATTTCGATTTAGTTTATTTTTTTTTTTTAATTATTTTGTGTGACTGTGTTGGAATTGAGCTGTGTTTTTACCATACCGTTCATTTCGTAAGTAGAAGTAGAGATGCCACACCTGTGACAGGTAAAACTATGCCTTTCTTAAAAAACAGCGCCATCTGTTGCATGTTAGAGCAACACACATGCTATACTAAATATGTTACAATTCCATTTCAATGTTTCTGATTGCATAGATAAATTTAATTTTCATAGATTTTGATTTATTTTCATTTTGATTCAATTGTTTTGAGTGAATTGCATTGGAATTGAGCTATGTTTTTACCATACTGTTCTTTTCGTGAGTATAGTTTATTTTTTTATTTTTTCATATTTTCATTTAATTTTTTAACTGTTTTTCTTATATTTCAGTGATGGGAACATCAGATCACTTGATGTTCCCAATTTTCTGAGAGGAACATCAGACCATTTGGGAAGGCATCGGACGAGGGAGTGGGGAATAGTAGGGATGACGAGGGGAAGGAAGTGAGAGATGGTGGGGAGGACGAGGTGACAAGGGAGGGGGTAATGGTGGGGAAGGATGAGAGGATGGGGGAGTTTGGAATGGTTGGGACGAGGGGATGGGGGAATCTAGAATAGTAGGGAGTAAAAAGGGACAGGGGAGTGGGGCATAGTGGGAAGGAAGAGGGGATGGTGGAGTGGGGAATGGTGGGGAAGACGAGGGGGAATAGTGGGGAGGACCAGGGGACAGGGGAAGGTTGCTGTGGCTCAGCAAAACACAAGCTGAGCCACAGCAACGTGTGGGCTCCTGAGCTACCGTGCAGTGAGGACGTGTCGCCTGCTGCTCCGGTGGTTTGAGTCTGTTCTCACTACGTGAAGAGAGCCATGGGGAAGGCTCAGCGCAAGAGGGAATGGAAGCAGCTTTCGGACGAGGAGGGACAGTGGACCGATGTGCAGCAGGCCCCAAAGAAAACTGCTATCGAGGCTTTACCACTTGCTTCTACCAGCAAGTCAGCGGACGTAATGGACCTAGAGAGGACAGCGTCAGTCACACACCAGCCAGTGTCAGTCAATGCTTCTCTGTCCGCAATGCTGCCGCGGGACGGCAGTATAAGTCAGGAGAGGACACCACCGGTTTCACGCCAGCCAGTGTCAGCCATTGTTCCTCTCTCCACAGCCCAGCCGCAGGACAGCAGTATGGGACAGGGGAGGACACCACCAGTCTCACACCAGACATCGCCAGACTCTGCACTTCTTCCAAAATTCAAGATCATGCAGACCGACCACTTTCCTACAGCATATGGAGTAGTAACGGCGATGGAAAAAGAACAACCAGAGCTCAAACTTTCCATTACAGTCAACCTGAAGGGAGAAATAATACTGACACCTCAAGACCAACAGACTGCACATTACTTAGAGAAGGTAAGAGTCCTGCAGGGGAAACCTGTGTGCCTGGTAAAGCTGGACCCTTCAGAACGACGCACACGAGTCGTGCTTTTGGGATACCCAATCGACTTTACCCTGGATCCAGTACTAGAACACAAGCAAGTCCTGAATGCGGAACGTTGCCGCACAAAAGTAGACAAGGCGCCGACACGTCAGGTTCTGGTGACCGTCATGGGACATGTGCCAGAAACTTTTGGTCTTGGAAATTGGGGGACTTACCGACAGAGGCCATACGTCCCGGAACCCCTACGCTGCTTCAGGTGCCAGAAATACGGCCACCATCAGTCACGCTGCACAGGACAGGAGAGGTGCGGAGTGTGCAGCCTGAGACATCCCACCAAAGACTGTATTGCCAAGCACAAGGCAAACCAGACCACAACAGCCAAATGTCCAAATTGTGGAGGCAAACATCATGCCTGGAGCACAACCTGCTCTGCACGGAAACAAAAAGTGCAGACAGCTCAGGCCAGGGTCAACACACTGCCCAGCGATACATACCCCAACACCAACGTCTGGAACACTCGTGCACAGCCACAACAGCCGCCCGCTCTCACAGAGCAAAATTTCCCGAATCTGTCAATTCCGAATCAGACATTACACGAAAGTGTTGCAGAAGTCCAGCAAATGCAAAAGAGCAGAAAACACTTACTTTCGGAATCTACTCACCAGCTATACAGTTTTACCGAGGTCCAGCTGAAAACCATCGTGAAGATCATGGCAGAGACCATTATCAATTGCCTACAGATGACGCAGAACGACTCACAGCAACAGACTCAAGACATCACTTGTGTGATAATGGACAAGATCGTGCAGCAGACCACAGTTACACGAGAATTAGACAGTCTCCGACAGGATGGAGCACGAAAGGACAAACGCCGCAACATGGACATACAGACTACCAACAACAGTGGGATAGTCAAGACACCGGAACATCGACATTCACAAACGCAACTGCAAGAAGCAGTGGCCACCCACGATCAACAGAATCTTCCAACACAGGAGACAGACAACAACAGCCAATGCAGTCTGATATGCAGCAACGCCAACAAAGACGTATTGAACAGCAGAGATGCACAGGTTCCACCAACACAAGAAACGGCCACGAGCAATCAATGCAGTCCGACATGCAGCAATACCAACAACAAAGTGATGGCCCACAGTTCTGCACAGATTCCAACAATGCCGGGGATGACCACGGGCAATCAATGCATTCCGACCTGCAGCACTTCCAACAACATAGCGATGGACCACAGTTATGCACAGATTCCAACAACGTCGGGGATGACCACGAACTATCAATGCAGTCCGATTTGCAGCGACACGACTTGCGAGGCGGAGAATATAGAGGTCGATTCCGAGGAGGAGTTCTAGTAGAACAAGCAACACCAACCGAACCCGTCGTCTGGCCATTACGAATTCTGCAGTGGAACATACAAGGTCTTGGAAATAAAAAACACACACTTCAGGAGGCTGCAATCAGCACGAAAGCAGATATAATCGTTTTGGAAGAAACTCTTTTCCCGGCCACGAAATCCTTCAGATTAGCTGGATATCAGCACTATGTTCTCCCGTATGAGCAGGGGAGACTAAGAGGATTAATGACCCTAGTCAGAAACACCATACCCAGCAAGAAAATAGACTCAGTTTCATGTGGGGATGGAGTAGAGGTATTAGCAGTGACAGTGAATATGGCTAATTTTGAGCTCCTCATATACAACGTCTACAAGCCCCCTAGACGTAAACTAAAAGCAGAAGCAGTGCTTGCCTTGGCCACGCAGAAAATTTAATTATTGCTGGAGATTTTAATGCTCATCATCGAGAGTTAGGTGCAACTGGGCCAGCCAATGCAGATGGGCGCCATTTAGCTGCAGCTCTGCGAGAAGTACCTGAAATTACACTTCTCAACACTGGGGAACCCACTCACATTCTAGGAGGTTCCCTTGATCTTACATTCATCTCAACAGCACTCCAGCAACAGGCGAAGTGGGAAGTAGACCCGGTGATCACCAGTGACCACTATGCTACTGTCACGACACTAAACCTGGCACGACCTCCTACACCTCCTGCGCAGCCTCGGTGGAATTTAGGAAAGGCCAATTGGAATGTATACCAGGATGAACTTGAAAAATGGTATGCAACATACACGCCACCTGAGGATTTGAACATACACGAGACCAATCTGCAGGAAGCCGTTGCAGCTGCTGCGAACAAAGCTATTCCAATCATTATCACAGGTAACACGAAACGAAAGAACTATTGGTTCTATAGTAATGACGTTAAAGAACAGAACCACAGAGTCAACATCTTCAGAAAACATCTAAAGCGAAACCCCACACCAGATGGAAGAACTCTGCTACGAGCGGTGATATCTGAAGCAAGGCGAGTTTCTAGAGAAGTAAAGGAGGCAAGATGGTTTGAGTGGTGTCAAACTCTAAATGAACATAGTAGTCTTGGCAAGATATGGAGTCAGATTAAAACTATATCAGGTCGACCAGCCCGGCCACAGGCATGTATTCAACCATTGCAGGAGGCTGAGAGACTTGCTCTCCAATTTGCAGAAAGAACAGCTTCATATCAGCTTCCTGCAATGGTCCGAAGGCAGCAAGAACACTTAAAACAAGAGAGGATGACAGTCATTCATGAGGGCATAGCTATAACTGACGAATGTGACTGTCCCTTCACCGAACAGGAACTAAGCAGAGCCAAAAAAGGTGGTAAGGACACTGCACCAGGTGCTGATAACATTACATACTCAATGATCGCACATGCAGGTCCTGCTGGAGACCGAGGGATATTGGACGTCATCAATGCGTCTTGGCAGCACGGCAAACTACCGCCCTCTTGGAAGAAAGCAGACATCATACAGATTCCTAAGCCGAATGAACCTGGCAATTACAGACCCATTTCATTAACATCATGCGTTAGTAAAACTGCAGAACGGATGGTCTTAAATAGGCTACTGTGGAAGACTGGAGACCTTCATAAACACATATTTGGCTTCACTAGAGGAGTAGGTACTGCAAACTGCATAGCAACATTACTAGGAACAGTTAACTCGGGTCCAGCTATAGTGGTCTTCCTTGATCTAGAAAAAGCGTTTGAACTTGCAAGCCCGCCAGCAATACTACACACCTTAGTTAAAAAAGGTGTGAGGGGGAAAATGCTAGCATGGATTCAAGATTACCTAAGTCACAGGTATGCCAGAGTAAAGTTACAAGGACAAGTGTCGGACTACCACTTGCACGAGAATGGGACTCCACAAGGAGGAGTCCTCAGTCCTAGTCTTTTTAACATCCTTATGGAAAACCTTGTTACCATGTCCTTTACAGAAGGGGTTACATTGCTAAGCTATGCTGATGATCTAGCATTAGTCGTTACAGGTCCTTCACTTCTAAATAAAGCTCAAGGTGCTTTAGATCAAGTGACATCTGAATGCAGTGTTTTAGGGCTAAAAATATCTGCACAGAAGTCTAAGGCGATGAGACTAGGTGGCAAGGCTCCAGACAGGCACCTACGCATTCAGGACATTAACCTTCAGTGGGTTACACAATATCGATATCTCGGAGTGTGGATTGATTTTAAAATGACATTCAATAAGCAAATTCAATATCTAAAGGAGAAAGCAAAGTCACGAATAAATATAATGAGAGCAATCACAGGGCCCCGTCTAGGAGCGGGACACAGAGTGTTGAGAATGTTTTACATACACGCCGTTCGTTCCCTGGTTGATTATGCAGCGCCTGCCTTACTCACTCTTTCTCCTGGTCAGTGGGCAAACGTTGAGGTTCTTCAAAATGATGCATTGCGAATCATAACAGGAGCTCCCAGATGGACTAAAATCCTGAACCTAAGACTAGAGACAAAGCTAACGTCGATTGAAATAAGGGTAAAGGGGATTACTGCGTGCATGCTGACCAAGATATTGACTAGACCTAGAATCAGTTCACTTAAAGATATGATCACTGGAGCACTAACTCTGGACAGAAGAGCCTCCAATGGCAACAGGTGGACCCATTGTGCGATAAACGCCATCGATACATTCGATATGGCAAAGCAGTCACTGAGAGGGGTGTCGACGACATACATGCAGACTTTGTTATTCAGGCCCCTTGGGAATCTCTGCCAGCAGACTTTAAGATTATGGCTCTTGACGGAAAGAAGAACCAGACACATCCTCATCTGCTACGTCACATTGCACAGATGCATATAGAAGCAAACATGGCATCCGACAGCTTCACTTACTTCACGGATGGGTCAGTAGACCAGCAGGGACAGGAAACCGGAGCTGCAGTTACAGCAGGAAACTCTGTATATGGTTGGAGACTCTCAAATGGGTGTTCGACTTTACAGACTGAGATGCTAGCCATTCAAAAGGCTTTGGAACATGCTCTTGCTGGACACCGACAACATGTTATCATCCATACAGATTCGAGAACCGCCATTGAAACCTTGCAACAAGAACACATATGTGATAACATCCATCTGATCACCAATGTCTTATCATTCATGCACACACTCAACCGACAAGGCCGACGGGTGCTTATCAACTGGGTGCCAAGTCATGTGGAACTATTAGGTAATGACATTGCAGACGAAGCTGCAAAACTTGCTACTAAGAGGAGGAATGTAGACATTTACATACCACAGAGTCTCTCCCAGATGAAGAAAGTAATTCGAAACAGAGCAATGCGAAAGATGTACAGTGACCACAACACAGCAGTTGCAACATCAGGATCTGCGGGTTGGTACAAGAATTCAACCAACTACGAACCACTTAGTTTGATGAACGGGGGCAGCAGAACAACAGAAGTGCACTTACATCGCATCAGGCTTGGATACCCATGTGCATGGGAACTAGGCTTACAGGTTCCGGAAGGTGAGAGGAAATGTCAACACTGTGGAGAAATGCCCGACAGACCACTGGAACATTATCTAACACAGTGCACAGTTACAATCCCGTTAAGATTTCACCTTCGATTCAACAGAGCAGAGGAAGTTGTTAAACACATATGGCAAAATCTTACTAAAGCGACCATACGAGTCATACATACTCATCCTCCGCCCAGGTAAAATAGAAACGAGCATCACTTAGTGGGCCAGCCAGAGGCTTAGGGCCCGCGCAGGATTATCCCTGCTAAAAAAGAAAAAAAAAAAAAAAAAGCAACGTGTGGCCGGGTACTGCTAGTCTATATAAATAAAAATGGAAATGTTCGTTTGTTCATAATCGCTAATCTCCAAAAGTTCTTCACCGATTGCTTTGAAATTTTTAAACATCTTTGCATTCGCATCCGAGCTGATTTTTATATACATAATATAAAGATGTCATGTCTGTGAAGGGAAAAAACATGATTGTTTGAAAAACTGTTTTTTCCATGTGTTTTTCTTATGAGGGAAATCTTTGAAACCTCTTTACCGATTGCTTTGAAATTTTGACACAACGTTGCATTTGTATGGGCGTGTTTTATATACCTACTATATACATGCCTCACCTGTTTTTTTTTTCTTTTTTGCAGGGATAATCCTGCGCGGGCCCTAAGCCTCTGGCTGGCCCACTAAGTGTTGCTTGTTGCTTGTTTCTGTTTTACTTGGGTGGAGGATGAGTATTTATGACTCGTATGGTCGCTTCAGTAAGATTTTGCCATATGTGTTTAACAACTTCTGCTTTGTTGAATCTAAGTTGAAATCTTAACGGGTTTGTAACTGTGCACTGTGTTAGATAATGTTCCAGTGATCTGTCGGGCATTTCTCCACAGTGTTGACATTTCCTCTCATCTTCCGGAACCTGTAAGCCTATTTCCCATGCACATGGGTATCCAAGCCTGATGCGATGTAAGTGCACTTCTGTTGTTCTACAGCTCCCTTTCATCAAACTAAGTGGTTCGTAGTTGGTTGAATTCTTGTACCAACCCGCAGATCCTGATGTTGCAACTGCTGTGGTGTGGTCACTGTACATCTTTCGCATTGCTCTGTTTCGAATTACTTTCTTCATCTGGGATAGACTCTGTGGTATGTAAATGTCTACATTTCTCCTCTTAGTAGCAAGTTTTGCAGCTTCGTCTGCAATGTCATTACCTATTAGTCCCACATGACTTGGCACCCAGTTGAAAAGTACCCGTCGGCCTTGTCGTTTGAGTGTGTGCATGAATGATAAGACATTTGTGATCAGATGGATGTTATCACATATGTGTTCGTGTTGCAAGGTTTCAATGGCGGTTCTCGAATCTGTATGGATGATAACATGTTGTCGGTGTTCAGCAAGAGCATGTTCCAAAGCCTTTTGAATGGCTAGCATCTCTGTTTGTAAAGTCGAACACCCAATTGAGAGCCTCCAACCATATACAGAGTTTCGTGCTGTAACTGCAGCTCCGGTTTCTTGTCCCTGCTGGTCTACTGACCCATCCGTGAAGTAAGTGAAGCTGTCGGATGCCATGTTTGCTTCTATATGCATCTGTGCAATGTTACGTAGCAGATGAGGATGTGTCTGGTTCTTCTTTCCTTCAAGAGCCATAATCTTAAAGTCTGCTGGCAGAGATTCCCAAGGGGCTTGTATAACAAAGTCTGCATGTATGTCGTCGACACCCCTCTCAGTGACTGTGTTTGCCATATCGAACGTATTGATGGTGTTTATCGCACAATGGGTCCACCTGTTGCCATTGGAGGCTCGTCTGTCCAGAGTTAGTGCTCCAGTGATTATATCTTTAAGTGAACTGATTCTAGGTCTAGTCAATATCTTGGTCAGCATGCACGCAGCAATCCCCTTTACCTTATTTCAATCGACGTTAGCTTTGTTTCTAGTCTTAGGTTCAGTACTTTAGTCCATCTGGGATGTCGGAAAATCCGACACCATTTAATAATCATACAGATAATAGCTGTATTACCAACAAGTTACCCATAGAAAATCGTAACTTGTAGTGGAATTACCGTCTATAGAAAACGGGATATCATCACCACATACTATTATAAATCACCACCTATTATGCTGGGAATTATTCTTAAATACATTAGTCTTTGGACTTTACCATCATAAAAACATCTTATATAAATTAACTTAATTATCAATATTAAAGTAGAGTAAATGTGACCCTTCTATCACTTTCTGACATTTGGACAATGTAGGCCAGGCGTCAGTGGGGAAGGAGGGCAGCCATTGTTGTTGATACTAGACCAGAGGCTCACACGGGAGCAAATTCGGCTCCTGTTAATTTTACTTGGACGTAGTGTTATGGAAACCAAAGGTGTACCATTATCACACGCTGTCAACAAATTCAAGTTAAGTGTTCTTTCCGAAACCCATGTATCTTTCATTTATGGCCATTAATGTCATTATATAGGGTGAGCCGATTTGAGCACGACATAGCCTCAAACTAAAGGTAATTAAGCCAGGTCTTTATTGTTCCATGTATAGTGTTTTCTCTGATATAGCTTGTCATATATAGGATTCTGGCTTCACAGCTAGCGCACTTTTGACAGGTCAAGACGAGGAAGCAAGATTTTGTGCACCAGTTACTGGGTGATGGAAGCTACCTCAAAGAGGATAATTTGGTGTCTACACCCTAGTTATACCTGGTGGACTAACCTGCTGTACTATAAGATAAGGAACCTTTTCAATGTATGTAGTCTAATTCTGTAGTTTGATTGGCTGCATATATATAAACTAATAAACCCCCCCTAATGTGTAGAGGATCGATTTGTGAGATTATGAGATTATTGCAGAAATACAGTCCACTTATCATTATACAAATTGCTATCGAAGTATATAAATTAACGTAAATATAAATTCATATAAATTAAATAAATATAAATCTCACAGGTCGGTTCCCACATGGGAGCACTTGTTATGATTCGCAATGCATCATTTTGAAGAACCTCAACGTTTGCTCACTGACCAGGAGAAAGAGTGAGTAAGGCAGGCACTGCATAATCAACCAGGGAACAAACGGCGTGTATGTAAAACATTCTCAACACTCTGTGTCCCGCTCCTAGACGGGGCCCTGTGATTGCTTTCATTATATTTATTCGTGACTTCGCTTTCTCCTTTAGATATTGAATTTGCTTATTGAATGTCATTTTAAAATCAATCCACACTCCGAGATATCGATATTGTGTAACCCACTGAAGGTTAATGTCCTGAATGCGTAGGTGCCTGTCTGGAGCCTTGCCACCTAGTCTCATCGCCTTAGACTTCTGTGCAGATATTTTTAGCCCTAAAACACTGCATTCAGATGTCACTTGATCTGATCTAAAGCACCTTGAGCTTTATTTAGAAGTGAAGGACCTGTAACGACTAATGCTAGATCATCAGCATAGCTTAGCAATTTAACCCCTTCTGTAAAGGTCATGGTAACAAGGTTTTCCATAAGGATGTTAAAAAGACTAGGACTGAGGACTCCTCCTTGTGGAGTCCCATTCTCATGCAAGTGGTAGTCCGACACTTGTCCTTGCAACTTTACTCTGGCATACCTGTGACTTAGGTAATCTTGAATCCATGCTAGCATTTTCCCCTTCACACCTTTTTTAACTAAGGTGTGTAGTATTGCTTGCAGGCTTGCAAGTTCAAACGCTTTTTCTAGATCAAGGAAGACCACTATAGCTGGACCCGAGTTAACTGTTCCTAGTAATGTTGCTATGCAGTTTGCAGTACCTACTCCTCTAGTGAAGCCAAATATGTGTTTATGAAGGTCTCCAGTCTTCCACAGTAGCCTATTTAAGACCATCCGTTCTGCAGTTTTACAAATGCATGATGTTAATGAAATGGGTCTGTAATTGCCAGGTTCGTTCGGCTTAGGAATCGGTATGATGTCTGCTTTCTTCCATGAGGTTGGTAGTTTGCCGTGCTGCCAAGAAGCATTGATGACGTCCAATATTCCTTGTTCTCCAGCAGGACCTGCATGTGCGAACATTGAGTACGTAATGTTATCAGCACCTGGTGCAGTGTCCTTACCACCTTTTTTGGCTCTGCTTAGTTCCTGTTCGGTGAAGGGACAGTCACATTCGTCAGTTATAGCTATGCCCTCATGAATGACTGTCATCCTCTCTTGTTTTAAGTGTTCTTGCTGCCTTCGGACCATTGCAGGAAGCTGATATGAAGCTGTTCTTTCTGCAAATTGGAGAGCAAGTCTCTCAGCCTCCTGCAATGGTTGAATACATGCCTGTGGCCGGGCTGGACGACCTGATATAGTTTTAATCTGACCCCATATCTTGCCAAGACTACTATGTTCATTTAGAGTTTGACACCACTCAAACCATCTTGCCTCCTTTACTTCTCTAGAAACTCGTCTTGCTTCAGATATCACCGCTCTTAGCAGAGTTCTTCCTTCTGGTGTGGGGTTTCTCTTTAGATGTTTTCTGAAGATGTTGACTCTGTGGTTCTGTTCTTTAACTTCATTATTATAGAACCAATAGTTCCTTCGTTTTGTGTTACCTGTGATAATGATTGGAATAGCTTTGTTTGCAGCAGCTGCAACGGCTTCCTGCAGATTGGTCTCGTGTATGTTCAAATCCTCAGGTGGCGTGTATGTTGCATACCATTTTTCAAGTTCTGCTTGGTATACATTCCAATTGGCCTTTCCTAAATTCCACCGAGGCTGCGCAGGAGGTGTAGGAGGTCGTGCCAGGTTTAGTGTCGTGACAGTAGCATAGTGGTCACTGGTGATCACCGGGTCTACTTCCCACTTCGCCTGTTGCTGGAGTGCTGTTGAGATGAATGTAAGATCAAGGGAACCTCCTAGAATGTGAGTGGGTTCCCCAGTGTTGAGAAGCGTAATTTCAGGTACTTCTCGCAGAGCTGCAGCTAAATGGCGCCCATCTGCATTGGCTGGCCCAGTTGCACCTAACTCTGGATGATGAGCATTAAAATCGCCAGCAATAATTACATTTTCCTGCGTGGCCAAGGCAAGCACTGCCTCTGCTTCTAGTTTACGTCTAGGGGGCTTGTAGACGTTGTATATGAAGAGCTCAAAATTAGCCATATTCACTGTAACTGCTAATACCTCTACTCCATCCCCACATGAAACTGAGTAGGTGTTTCTGACTAGGGTCATTAATCCTCTTTGTCTCCCCTGCTCATACGGTAGAACATAGTGCTGATATCCAGCTAATCTGAAGGATTTCGTGGCAGGGAAAAGAGTTTCTTCCAAAACGATTACATCTGCTTTCGTGCTGATTGCAGCCTCCTGAAGTGTGAGTTTTTTTTATTTCCAAGACCTTGTATGTTCCACTGCAGAATTCGGAATGGCCAGACGACGGGTTCGGTTGGTGTTGCTTGTTCTACTAGAACTCCTCCTCGGAATCGACCTCTATATTCTCCGCCTCGCAAGTCGTGTCGCTGCAAATCGGACTGCATTGATAGTTCGTGGTCATCCCCGACGTTGTTGGAATCTGTGCATAACTGTGGTCCATCGCTATGTTGTTGGAAGTGCTGCAGGTCGGACTGCATTGATTGTCCGTGGTCATCCCCGGCATTGTTGGAATCTGTGCAGAACTGTGGGCCATCACTTCGTTGTTGGTATTGCTGCAAGTCGGACTGCATTGATTGCTCGTGGCCGTTTCTTGTGTTGGTGGAACCTGTGCATCTCTGCTGTTCAATACGTCCGTGTTGGCGTTGCTGCATATCAGACTGCATTGGCTGTTGTTGTCTGTCTCCTGTGTCGGAAGATTCTGTTGATCGTGGGTGGCCACTGCTTCTTGCAGTTGCGTTTGTGAATGTCGATGTTCCGGTGTCTTGACTATCCGACTGTTGTTGGTAGTCAGTATGTCCAAGTTGCAGCGTTTGTCCTCTCGTGCTCCATCCCGTCGGAGACTGTCTATTTCTCGTGTGACTGTGGTCTGCTGCACGATCTTGTCCATTATCACACAAGTGATGTCTTGAGTCTGTTGCTGTGAGACGTTCTGCGTCATCTGTAGGCAATTGATAATGGTCTCTGCCATGATCTTCACGATGGTTTGCAGCTGGACCTCGGTAAAACTGTATAGCTGGTGTGTTGAATCCGAAAGTAAGTGGTTTCTGCTCTTTTGCATTTGCTGTACTTCTGCAACACTTTCGTGTAATGTCTGATTCGGAATTAACAGATTCGGTAAATTTTGCTTTGTGAGAGTGGGTGGCTGTTGTGGCTGTGCACGAGTGTTTCAGACGTTGGTGTTGGTGTATGTAGTGCTGGTCTGTGTGTTTATCCTGGCCTGAGCTGTCTGCACTTTTATTTTCCGTGCAGAGCAGGTTGTGCTCCAGGCATGATATTTGCCTCCACAATTTGGACATTTGGCTGTTGTGGTCTGGTTTGCCTTGTGCTTGGCAATACAGTCTTTGGTTGGATGTCTCAGGCTGCACACTCCGCACCTCTCCTGTCCTGTGCAGCGTGACTGATGGTGGCCGTATTTCTGACACCTGAAGCAGCGTAGGGGTTCCGGGACGTATGGCCTCTGTCGGTATGTTCCCCAATTTCCAAGACCGAATGTTTCCGGCATATGTCCCATGACGGTCACCAGAACCTGATGCGTCGCTGCCTTGTCTACTTTTGTGCGGCAACGTTCCGCATTCAGGATTTGCTTGTGTTCTAGTACTGGATCCAGGGGAAAGTCGATTGGGTATCCCAAAAGCACGACTCGTGTGCGTCTTTCTGAAGGGTCCAGCTTTACCAAGCATACAGGTTTCCCCTGCAGGACTCTTACCTTCTCTAAGTAATGTGCAGTCTGTTGGTCTTGTGGAGACATTATTATTTCTCCCTTCAGGTTGACTGTAATGGAAAGTTTGAGCTCTGGTTGTTCTTTATCCATTGCCGTTACTTCTCCATATGCTGTAGGAAAGTGGTCCGTCTGCACGATCTTGAATTTTGGAAGATGTGCAGAGGCTGGCGATGTCTGGTGTGAGACTGGTGGTGTCCTCCCCTGTCTCATACTGCTGTCCTGCGGCTGGGCTGTGGAGAGAGGAACATTGGCTGACACCGGCTGGTGTGAAACTGGTGGTGGCCTCTCCTGACTCATACCGCCGTCCTGCGGCTGTGTTGTGGACAGAGAAGCATTGACTGACACTGGCTGGTGTGTGACTGACGCTGTCCTTCTCTAGGTCCATGACGTCCGCTGACTTGCTGGTAGAAGCAAGTGGTAAAGCCTCGATAGCAGTTTTCTTCGGTGCCTACTGCACCTCGGTCCACCGTCCCTCCTCGTCCGAAAGCTGCTTCCATTTCCTCTTGCTCTTAGCCTTCCCCATGACACTTCACGTAGTGAGAACCGACTCAAACTACCGGAGCGAGCAGGCGACACGTCCTCACTGCACGGTAGCTCAGGAGCAACTCCGATGCGTTGATAATGATTGAAGACTTGTGCTTAGAAATCGCGAACAAAGTTCTCAATCAATTGGAAATGCCATCACCGAATTGATCTGCTGCTGCTTCGCTTGATGTAGAATTGGTTCCAGAACAAAATTACAACACGGGTGATCTGTTGACATGTTTAATCAAATATCCGTAGGCTAACGCTTGAGCGAAAAGGCATTAACAATCAAGTAATTCAAACTGTCAATAACGGCTTTGGAGAAATTTTCTTAGATGCGCCAGGAGGAACTGGTAAGCCCTTCCTAATTAGATTGATTCTGGCAGCATTTCGATCCTAAAATGGCATAACCTTACCTCTTGCATCGTTCGGAATTGCTGTGATATTGCTACCAGGTGGAAAAACTGCTACTTCGGCTTTGAAATCGCCTTTGAACATGCAATTCAGTGAAACTTCCACGTGCAACATTTCCAAAGCATCCGGCATGGGAAAAGTATTGCAAAAATGCAAACTTATTGTTTTGGCTGAATGCACAATGCCCCTACAAAAATTCGCTCGAGGCTCTTTTTTCTCTTTTTATTGATAAAGCATAATTAAATACACATAAAAAAGGCAGGAAAACCGCACAAGCAATGAACCTTAAAGCATAAAACAAACCATGAATACAAAAGAGAAAGGATATACAAAACCAAACAATCATACAACAGGAAACATGAAATAAAAAACACAGAACGATATGGAACAAAACAACAATTACAAATCTAGGTTCACAAGCTAGCCTGAAGGGCCACACAAGCAGGACAAATAGCGAAGACAGACATGAATTCATAACTGGTACACGTAGGGACGGGGACCGGTACACGTAGGCCTTATCCTGCATTGGTGAGACCCCTGTTCAGGTCTCAAAGAACGCTCGTTTAATGCCAGTGTTGGCACTGTTCTCCTACCGCACCATGTTGCGACTGGTGTTCGGAATCTAAATGTCTGCCACGAGGATATCAAGCATATCCTCGAGGCCCAAGGCTATTCTGTCCTTCAGGTGGATACGTTTACTCGTGCCCCTCGTGGTCGTCGCCATCAGCCCCTTCGGGTTGTGAAGATTACCTTTGATGGTAGGACCCTTTTGCTCTGTCATTCTTGCTGGTGTCAAATGCTCCGTTCAGGAGTATATTCCATCTCAGCTCCGTAACATGTGCTGGATGTTTGGGAATGGTGCCCTCAAATGCTCTAGTCCTGTCATCTCTCTGTCCCATGTGTGGGGATGAGAGTCACTCTAAGTTGGAGTGCACTTCTCCCCAGGCCCCCTGCTTTAATTGCGGTGAGACCCACTTAATTTACCTTCTCTCGTGCGTATATTCGTTACAAACTTGAAGCACCGGGGCCCTTTTTTTCTAAAGCAAGACGCCCAGTTCACCGTTTTACCCCTTTCCCTGGCGTCTCTTGTGCTCGCGTGTTGCACTCTTCCTTTCCTCGTCATTCTCACCTTCCTCAGTTCTCACAACCGTTTCCAGGCTTTAGACCCGGACACGCCCATCACCTCCTCTCCTGTTCTTTCATGTTATGTGCCGAAGGGTCCCCCTCCTGGTTTGTCGTGACGCTGAACCCCGGTTCATTCCGAACACAGCGATTACACAACACATAACACCTTCCCTCAGCAACCGTTACTACCACCGTGTACTCCTACACACACCAGACCCTTGAGGCGTACCACTAGGTTTGTACTCGAACACAATGAGTGAACATATGGAAGGTATTTAAAGGCCGTCGGGTTTTGTCATTTAATTACAAAGAATAGACTCTGACAAATAATAACATATTAACATACTCTATTAGGTAAATACACTTCCAATACCCATAGACCACTTGACCTCCGCGGTCACCACTTGCACTCGTAACTTCCGCCTAAGTCCCTAATACGGAATGATTACAACAACGCTCCACACCCGGTTAGTCTTTCATTCAATACTCACATACTGCAGACTTAACTTGGTCACTAAGATCACATCAGGCTCTCGCATAGCTGTCTGCTACACTTCACTGCTGCCACAAACGGAGACCTCGGAGGACTTGCCAGTTCCATTCCCACAACAAGACTGTCTTCAGCCAGATATGGCCTCAACCATTTCACCCCGCCTCTCAAGGTATGTATAATCCGATTAACCTTATCCCTAGAAGCGGTAACTTTGTTCCTAGAAGCCTGAGTCCTCTTTCCAGGAATTATTAGTTTGGCTAATAGCTGCGGTCTTAATCCCTTTGACCTTTCTTAGATATGTGATCCATAGTCTGTCTACTTAACATGTACTTCCAATCATCATTCGTTAAGTGTTGAAGTAATGATCCTCTAGCTAATAATCCCTACTAACTTGTGCATTACAACAACAGGAGTTGCTCACACTGGTTGGGGGGGGGGGGGTGCAGGAGCCACACTTGCCTCCTGCTACAAGAATGAGTCATGTGTGGCTGGAGGGGGGTTGAGAGCCACACTTGCCTCCTGCTACAGGAATGGCTCATGCTGGCTGGCGGGGAAGGGTGAGGGAGCCACACTTGCCTTCTCCTACAGGAGTGGCTCACGCTGGTGGGGTGGAGGGGGTGAGGGAGCCACACTTGCCTCCAGCAACAGGAGTGGCTCACGGTGGCGGGGGAGGGGGGTGAGGGAGCCACACTGGCCTCCTGCTACAGGAGTGGCACATGCTGGCAGGGTGGGGGGGGGGGGTGAGGGAGCCACACTTGCCTACTGCTACAGGAGTGGCTCACGCTTGCTGGGAGGGTGTGACGGAGCCACACTTGCCTCCTTTCACAGTAGTGGCTCACACCGGCTGGGGGGATGAAAGAGCCACACATTCCTCCTGCTACAGGAGTGGCTCACGCGGGCGGGGGAGGGAGGTGAGGGAGCCACACTTGCCTCCTGCTACAGGAGTGGCTCAAACTGGCTGGGAGTGGGTGGGTGAGGGAGCCACACTTGCCTTCTGCTACTGGAGTGGCTCACGCTGGCTGGGGGGGGGGGTGAGGGAGCCACACTTGCCTCCGGCTACATTAGTGGATCACACTAGCTGGGGGGGGGGGGGGTGAGGGAGCCACACTTGCCTCCGGCTACAGGAGTGGATCACGCTGACGGGGGGGTGAGGGAGCCACACCTGCCTCCTGCTACAGGAGTGGCTCACGGTTGATCGGGGGGGGGGTGAGGGACCGACACTTGCCTCCTGCTACAGGAGTGGCTCACGCTGGCTGGGGGGGGGGGGGTGAGGGAGCCACACTTGCCTCTTGGAACAGGAGTGGCTCACGTTGGCTGGGGAGGGAGAGTGAGGGAGTCACACTTGCCTCCTGCTACAAGAGTGACTCACGCTTGCCGGGGGGGGGGGGAGGGAGTCACACTAGCCTCCTGCTACAGGAATGGCTCATGCTGGCTGGGTGGGAGGGGTGAGGGAGCCACGCTTGCCTCTTGGAACAGGAGTGGCTCACGCTGGCTGGGGAGGGAGAGTGAGGGAGTCACACTTGCCTCCTGCTACAGGAGTGGCTCACACTGGCTGGGGGGGGGTGAGGGAGTCACTCTTGCCTCCTGCTACGGGAATGGCTCATGCTGGCTGGGTGGGGGGGGGAGTGAGGGAGCCACGCTTGCCTCCTGCTACAGGAGTGGCTCATGCTGGTTGGGGGGGGGGGGTGAAGGAGCCACACTTGCCTCCTGCTACAAGAGTGGCTCACGCTGGCTGGAGGGGGGGGGGGTGAGGGAGCCACACTTGCCTCCTGCTACAGGAGTGGCTCACGCTGGCAGGGGGGAGGGAGAGGGAGCCACACTTGCCTCCTGCTACAGGAGAGGCTCACACTGGCTGGGGGTGGGTGGGTGAGGGAGCCACACTTGCCTTCTGCTACAGGAGTGGCTCACTCTGGCTGGGGGGGGGGTGAGGGAGCCACACTTGCCTCCTGCTACAGGAGTGGCTCACGCTGGCCGGGGGGGGGGGGATGAGGGAGTCACACTTGCCTCCTGCTACAGGAATGGCTCATGCTGGCTGGGTGGGGGGGGGGTGAGGGAGCCACGCTTGCCTCCTGAAACAGGAGTGGCTCACGCTGGCTGGGGAGGGAGAGTGAGGGAGCCACACTTGCCTCCTGGAACAGGAGTGGCTCACGCTGGCTGGGGAGGGAGAGTGAGGGAGTCACACTTGCCTCCTGCTACAGGAGTGGCTCACACTGGCTGGGGGGGGGGGTGAAGGAGTCACTCTTGCCTCCTGCTACAGGAATGGCTCATGCTGGCTGGGTGGGGGGGGTGAGGGAGCCACGCTTGCCTCCTGCTACAGGAGTGGCTCACGCTTGCCGGGGGGGGGGGGGGGTGAGGAAGCCACGCTTGCCTCCTGCTACAGGAGTGGCTCACGTTGGCTGGGGAGGGAGAGTGAGGGAGCCACGCTTGCCTCCTGCTACAGGAGAGGCTCACACTGGCTGGGGGTGGGTGGGTGAGGGAGCCACACTTGCCTTCTGCTACAGGAGTGGCTCACTCTGGCTGGGGGGGGGGGTGAGGGAGCCACACTTGCCTCCTGCTACAGGAGTGGCTCACGCTGGCCGGGGGGGGGGGGATGAGGGAGTCACACTTGCCTCCTGCTACAGGAATGGCTCATGCTGGCTGGGTGGGGGGGGGGGGTGAGGAAGCCACGCTTGCCTCCTGCTACAGGAGTGGCTCACGTTGGCTGGGGAGGGAGAGTGAGGGAGCCACGCTTGCCTCCTGCTACAGGAGTGGCTCACGCTTGCCGGGGGGGGGGTGAGGGAGTCACACTTGCCTCCTGCTACAGGAATGGCTCATGCTGGCTGGGTGGGGGGGGGGTGAGGGAGCCACACTTGCCTTCTGCTACAGGAGTGGCTCACGCTGGCTGGGGGGAAGAGTGACGGAGCCACACAGGCCTGCTGCTACAGGAGTGGCTTACGCTGGATGGAGGTGGGTGAGAGAGCCACACTTGCCTCCTGGTACAGGAGTGGCTCACGCTGGCTGGTGGGGTGACGGAGCCACACTTGCCTCCTGCTACAGGAGTGGTTCACGCTGGCCGGGGGGGGGGGAGGGAGCCACACCTCCTTCCTGCAACAGGAGTGGCTCACGCGGGCGTGGGGAAGGGGGTGTGAGGGAGCCACACTTGCCTCCAGCTACAGGAGTGGTTCACGCTGGCTGGAGGGGGTGAGGGAGCCACACTTGCCTTCTGCTACAGGAGTGGCTCACGCTTGCGAGGGGGGGGGGGTGAGGGAGCCACACTTGCCTCCTGCTACAGGAATGGCTCATGCTGTCTGGGTGGGGGGTGGTGAGGGAGTCACACTTGCCTCCTGCAACAGGAGTGGTTCACACTTGCTGGGGGTAGGGTGAGGGAGCCACACTTGCCTCCTGCTACAGGAGTGGCTCACACTGGCTGGGTGGGGGAGGGGGGTTGAGGGAGCCAATCTCGCCTCCTGCTACAGGAGTGGCTCACGCTGGAGGCGGGGGGAGGGTGAGGGAGCCACACTTGCCTCCTGCTACAGGAGTGGCTCGCGGTGGCTGGGGGGGGGGGGGGGAGAGGGAGCCACACTTGCCTCTTGCTACAAGAGTGGCTCACGCTGGCCGGGAGGGGGGTGGTGAGGGAGCCACGCTTGCCTCCTGCTGCAGGAGTGGCTCACGCTGCCTGGGGGGGGGGGTGCGGGTGCCACACTTGCCTCTTGCTACAGGAGTGGCTCACACTGGCTGGTGGGGGGGGGGTGAGGCTGAGGGAGCCACAATTGCCTTCTGCTACAGGAGTGGCTCACGCTGGCGGGGTGGGGGGTGAGGCTGAGGGAGCCACGATTGCCTTCTGCTACAGGAGTGGCTCACGCTGGCGAGGGGGGGGAGAAGAGGGCGAGGGAGCCACACTTGTCTTCTGCTACAGCAGTGGCTCACGCTGGCAGGGGGGGGAGGGTGAGGGAGCCACACTTTCCTCCTGCTACAGGAGTTGCTCACACTGGCTGGTGGGGGGGGGGGGGTGAGGGTTCCACACTTGCCTCCTGCTACAGGAATGGCTCATGCTGTTTGGGTGGGAGGGTGAGGGAGCCACACTTGCCTCCTGCTACAGGAGTGGCTCACACTGGCGGGGGGTGTGGGTGGTGGAGCCACAATTGCCTTCTGCTACAGTAGTGGCTCACACGTGCTGACGTGGGTGAGGGAGCCACACTTGCCTCCTGCTATAGGAGTGGCTCACACTGGCTGAGGGGGGGGGGGTGAGGGAGCCACACTTGCCTCCTGCTACAGGAGTGGCTCACGCTGGAGGGGGGTGTGGGTGATGGAGCCACAATTGCCTCCTGCTAAACGAGTGGCTCACGCTGGCTGAGGGGGAGGGTAAGGGAGCCACACTTTCCTTCTTCTACAGGAGTGGCTCACGCTGGCTGGGGAGCGGGAGGTGAGGGAGCCTTACTTGCCTCCTGCTACAGGAGTGACTCACACTGGCTGGGGGGGGGGGTGAGGGAGCCACACTTGCCTCCTGCTACAGGAGTGGCTCACGCTGGCTGGGGGGGGGGGGTGAGGTAACCACACTTACCTTCTGCTACAGGAGTGGCTCACGCTGGCTGGGGGGGTGAGGGAATCACACTTGCCATCTGCTACAGGAGTGGCTCACGCTGGCGGGGAGGGGGTGAGGGAGCCACACTTGCCTTCTGGTACAAGAGTGGCTCACGCTGGTGGGGGGGTGAGGGTGAGGGAGCCACACATGCCTTCTGCTACAGGAGTGGCTCATGCTGGCGGGGGGGGGGTGAGGGTGAGGGAGCCACACTTGCCTCCTGCTACAAGAGTGGCTCACGCTGGCTGGGAGGGGGTGAGGGAGCCACACTAGCCTCCTGCTACAAGAGTGGCTCACGCTGGCTGGGAGGGGTGAGGGAGCCACACTAGACTTCTGCTACAGGAGTGGCTCACGCTGGCTGGGGGGGGGTGAGTAAGCCACACTTGCCTCCTGCTACAGGAGTGGCTCACGCTGGCTAGAGGGGGGGGGTGAGGGAGCCACACATGCCTCTTGCTACCGGAGTGGCTCACGATGGCTGGGGAGGGGTGAGGGAGCCACACTTGCCTCCTGCTACAAGAGTGGCTCACGCTGGCGGGGGGGGGGGGGTGCCACACATGCCTCTTGCTACCGGAGTGGCTCACGATGGCTGGGGAAGGGTGAGGGAGCCACACTTGCATCCTGCTACATGAGTGGCTCACGCTATCAGGGTGGGGGGGGAGCCGCACTTGCCTCCTGCTACAGGAGTGGCTCACGCTATCAGGGTGGGGGGGGAGCCACACTAGCCTCCTGCTACAGGAGTGGCTCACGCTGGCGGGGGGGGGTGGGGTGGGGGTGCAACACATGCCTCTTGCTACCGGAGTGGCTCACACTGGCAGGGGTGAGGGTGATGGAGCCTAACTTGCCTCCTGCTATAGGAGTGGCTCACGCTGGCTGGAGGGTTGGGGGAGCCACACTTGCCTCTTGCTACAGGAGTGGCTCACGCTATCAGGGTGGGGGGGGAGCCACACTAGCCTCCTGCTACAGGAGTGGCTCACGCTGGCTGGAGGGTTGGGGGAGCCACACTTGCCTCCTGCTACATAAGTGGCTCACGCTGGCGGGGGGTGTGGGTGATGGAGCCTAACTTGCCTCCTGCTATAGGAGTGGCTCACGCTGGCTGGAGGGTTGGGGGAGCCACACTTGCCTCTTGCTACAGGAGTGGCTCACGCAGGCGGGGGGGGTGAGGGTGATGGAGCCAAACTTGCCTTCTGCTACAGGAGTGGCTCACGCAGGCGGGGGGGGGGGGGGGGGGGTGAGGGAGCCACACTTGCCTCCTGGTACAGGAGTGGCTCACGCTGGCGGGGGGAGGGAGCCACACTTGCCTCCTACTACAGGAGTGGCTCACGCTGGCTGAAGTGGGTGCTGGAGCCACACTTGCCTTCTGCTACAGGAGTGGCTCAGGCTGGCTGGGAGGGAGGGTGAGGGATCCACACTTGCCTTCTGCTACAGGAGTGGCTCACGCTGGCTGAGAGGGGGGAGGGTGAGGGAGCCACACTTGCCTTCTGCTACAGGAGTGGCTCACGCTGGCTGGGAGGGAGGGTGAGGGATCCACACTTGCCTTCTGCTACAGGAGTGGCTCACGCTGGCTGAGAGGGGGGGGGGGTGAGGGAGCCACACTTGTCACCTGCTACAGGAGTGGCTCACGCTGGCTGGGGAGGTGGGTGAGGGATCCACACTTGCCTCCTGCTACAGGAGTGGCTCACGCTTGCTGGGGGGAGGGTGAGGGAGCCACACTTGCCATCTGCTACAGGAGTGGCTCACGCTGGGTTGGGGGGTAGGGTGAGGGAGCCACACTTGCCATCTGCTACAGTAGTGGCTCACGCTGGCTGGGGGGGGAGGGTGAAGGAGCCACACTTGCCTCCTGCTACAGGAGTGGCTCACGCTGGCGGGGGGGGGGGGTGAGGGAGCCACACTTGCCTCCTGCTACAGGAGTGGCTCACGCTGGCTGGGGGGTAAGGGAGCCACACTTGCCTCCTGCTACAGGAGTGGCTCACGCTGGCTGGGTAAACAGGAAGGGAGTTCACGACTTTGGTGTAAAAAACGTTTCGATTGAAAACATAAAATGGTTCTAAAATTAGTCTTATCTTGTTTTGTGTTCGTTGTTGACAACGCTTCTGTTATCTGTGTTCCTTACTTCCTGTTCTTTACTTTGTGTTCTTTATGCTTGTGTTCTTTACTTTTTGTTCTTTAAGTTGCGTTTTTTAATTTGTGTTGCGATGCAACCCACAACAGTACTCCTGGGTACTTATTTACTGTTAATTTAGGTGAACAAAGGCATCAGGTGTAAGGTCCCCTACCCCTATCTGCTGATTTTCCCCTATCATGCTTCCGACATCAGTTTAATAACTTGCGGGTAACTATTTACTGCCAGGTGAACAGAGTCATCAGGTGTTAGGAAACCTGCCCAAACGTCTTTTATCTGCTGTTGTAATCTATACCTTGGAGCATTCGCTTGTGAGCTGACTAAGAAGCCTACTGTGCTATTTAATATTTCACTACGTCCATGTGCACACTTCCGAGGGGCAGAGTAGGCCTTACAGCTTTGTTCAGACTTTGTTAGCTTAGCTTAGGTTCGCTGAGGTTTGGTGAGGTCTAGTGAGGTTTGTTGAGGTTCGCAGAGGTTTGGTGACGTCTAGTGAGGTTTGGTGACGTCTAGTGAGGTTTGTTGAGGTTCGCTGAGGTTTGGTGCCGTCTAGTGAGGTTTGGTGAGGTTTAGTGAGGTCAAGTGAGGTTTGGTGAGGTTTGGTGAGGTCTGGCGAGGTTTGGTGAGGTTTAGTGAGGTCTAGCAAGGTTTGGGGAGGTCTAGTCAGGTTTGGGGAGGTTTGGTGAGGTTTAGTGAGGTCTAGTGAGGTTTGGTGAGGTCTAGTGAGGTTTGGTGAGGTCTAGTGAGATTTGGTGAGGTTTGTTGAGCTTTGTGAGATTTGGTGAGGTCTAGTGAGGTTTGGTGAGATCTAGTGAGGTTTGGTGAGGTCTAGTGAGGTTTAGTGAGGTTTGGTGAGGTCTAGTGAGGTTTGGTGAGGTCAAGTGAGGTTTGGTGAGGTCTAGTGAGGTTTGGTGAGGTCTAGTGAGGTTTGGTGAGGTCTAGTGAGGTTTGGTGAGGTCTAGTGAGGGTTGGTGAGGTTTGGTGAGGTCTAGTGAGGTTTGGTGAGGTCTAGTGAGGTTTGGTGAGGTTTGGTTAGATCTAGTGAGGTTTGGTGAGGTCTAGTGAGGTTTAGTGAGGTTTGGTGAGATCTAGTGAGGAGGTTTGGTGAGGTCAAGTGAGGTTTGGTGAGGTCTAGTGAGGTTTGGTGAGGTCTAGTGAGGTTTGGTGAGGTCTAGTGAGGTTTGGTAAGGTTTGGTAAGGTTTGGTGAGGTTTGGTGAGGTCTAGTGAGGGTTGGTGAGGTTTGGTGAGGTTTGGTGAGGTCTAGTGAGGTTTGGTGAGGTTTGGTGAGGTCTAGTGAAGTTTGGTGAGGTCTAGTGAGGTTTGGTGAGGTTTGGTGAGATCTAGTGAGGTTTGGTGAGGTCTAGTGAGGTTTGGGAGGTTTGATGAGGACTAGTGAGGTTTGGAGAGATCTAGTTAGGTTTGGTGAGGCCTAGTGAGGTTTGGTGACGTCTAGTAAGGTTTGGTGAGGTTTGGTGAGATCTAGTGAGGTTTGGTGAGGTCTAGTGAGGTTTGGGAGGTTTGGTGAGGACTAGTGAGGTTTGGAGAAGTCTAGTTAGGTTTGGTGAGGTTTGGTAAGGTTTGGTGAGGTCTAGTGAGGTTTGGTGAGATCTAGTGAGGTTTGGGGAGGTTTGGTGAGGATTGAAGAGGTCTAGGTAGGTTTGGTGAGGTTTAGTGAGGTTTCTTTGAGGTCTCGGGAGGTTTGGCGAGGTCTATTGAAGTCTAGTGAGGTTTGGTGAGATTTGGTGAGGTTTGATGAGGTTTGCTGAGGTTTGATGAGGTCTAGTGAGGTTTGGTGAGGTTTGGTGAGGTCTAGTGAGGTTTGGGGAGGTCTAGTGAGGTTTGGGGAGGTCTAGTGAGGTTTGGTGAGGTTTGGTGAGGTTTGATGAGGTCTAGTGAGATTTGATGAAGTTTGATGAGGTCTAGTGAGGTTTGGTGAGGTCTAGTGAGGTTTTGTGACGTCTAGTGATGTTTGGTGAGGTCAAGTGAGGTTTGGTGAGATCTAGTAAGGTAAGCAGTAAATTAGGTACCAGTGAGTTAGTCAGCTGTCGCGGGTTGCTTCCTGGGGGTGGAGGTCTGGTCTAGGCCCGGGCCGCGGGGACACTAAAGCCCCGAAATCATCTCAAGATAACCTCAAGATGGTAAGGTTTGATGAGGTCTAGTGAGGTTTGGTGAGGCATGGTGAGGTTTGGTGAGGATTGGTGAGGTCTAGTGAGGTTTGGTGAGGTCTAGTGAGGTTTGGTGAGGTCTAGTGAGGTTTGGTGAGGTTTAGTGAGGTCTAGGGAGGTTTGGTGAGGTCTAGTGAGGTCTAGTGAGGTTTAGTTAAGTTAGGTTAGGGGTGGTGTAGTTAGGTGAGGGTTGGTGAGATTTGGTTAGGTTAGGTACTTTTAGATAAGGTTAGGTTTGTTTGGTTTGGTTAGGTTTGGTTAGGTTTGGTTAGGTTAGGTTAGGTTAGGTTAGGATTAGGTTAGGTTAGGTTAGGTTAGGTTAGGTTAGGTTAGGTTAGGTTAGGTTAGGTTAGGTTTGGTTAGGTTAAGTTAGGAAATGCTATGTTAGGTTAGGTTTGGTGATATCTTGTTAGGTTAGATTAGGTTTAGTCAGGTTCTGTTTGGTGAGGTTAGGTTTGGTGAGGTTTGGTTAGGTTGGGTTAGAATATAATTTTATTAGGTTTAGTCAAGTTAGATTAGATTCGGTTAGGCTTTGTTAAGTTATATTAGGTTAGGTTTTGCTAGGCTAGGTTAGGTTTTGTTAGGTTTGATAAAGTTAGGTTACAATAGGTTAGGTTATGTATCGTGAGGTTAGGTAAGGTTAGATTAGGTTAAGTTTTGTTTGGCTAGATTTTTCAGACAGTTGAAGATGGTACTAGTTAGGTAGAGATAGATAAGGTTTGATCTGCTTTGATACGAGTTTCTTGGGTTGAGATGGGTTGACGAAGGCCAGGTGATAATAGCCCTCCTGAACCCTCAACCTTCGATAAGAAAATATATTACGTCTTGAACTATGAGGCCTAATCTCTATGATAAAGAAATTCCCTTTATCGTAGTGAATATTTGTATTGGAAATCTACAGCCTCTCATTTATTTATGATGGGCTGTAGATTTTCACATCAGAGCCAGGTTTCAGTAATGTCTTCTCTTGTTACCATTCCTGAAACTTGTAGAGAAAAAAAAAGTTGTAAATTTACCCTATTTTTTCATTTTGGATTTACAGTCGAAAACTGAAATTAGTTTTCGATTGTGGTAAGTGGCAACTGTGATTGCAAGATCTTGCCGACGGAGGGTATATAAGGCGACCTGAGGCGGGTTGCAATTTACTTGCTCCTGAGACGCAGTTGAGTCCACACGTGTTCTGCTTCCACACGTCAGAGATGAGGTGAGTGTCCAAGCCTTAACACGGATACACAGCAAGTTGTGGTTTCCGCTTCTTGCTCTGTGTACACCGTGAGTATACTTTACTATGTTCAGGACTCAAGTATATTTTATTGGTTAGTCAGTTTTATTGGTTGGCTGTTACGATGGCGTTAATAACAGGCGAAGAGAAGGAACGGTCACCAAACACTGGGACCATCGCTGATCAAACCCCTGATGCTCTAAGTGTTAGGTGATATCTCTCTCCTCCTGCCTTTTTTACGTATCCTTAATGAACGCTGCTCTCTGCTCTGTTCCTCGCCCCGCCTCCCCTGGCCAGCAGACACTTGACAGTCTTCCTTGCTGTAAACCTGCAGCCCGAGGCACTCGTCCATAGTGGCCAGTGGCACAGTGAAGTGACCGCAGGCACAGTGGACGAGGCACTGTGCCAGAATCTGAATCCTTTATTCTGTTTTGTAAGGCGAGTGTGGTGGCCTGTTGGGCCATCCGTACGGCTTGACAAGACAGTTGGAGATCCTTTGTCTCCACCATTACTGTTGGCGCTCTGCTTTCTCACATCTGGAAGAACATCAGTAAAATTGCGAGAAAATTTATTTCGGACATGTCCTCTGTCCATCACCTTGGTTTCGTTGTGGTGATCCGTTGTGGGTCGCTTACGAACTGGTTCACAGTTGTCACCCGTTATCTCCGGTGTTCATCTTCCTCATGCGTTCCTTACTGGTAAGTCTCATCTTGAATGTCAAGTCTTGGACTTTCGTACTCACCTTTACCTTCCCTATACTGATCTTTCCACCCTTCCTGAACTCCAGTCCTCCTAGCTTGTCCCTCGGTAATTCTACGGTGGCGAGGTTGGCCGGTGTTCATTATAAGATGCTCCGTCATCTCCCTCTGTGCTCCCTGCAGTATATTCTGTACATCTATAACATATTTAGGAGTCGACTACGGTCCCACAGGCAGTTATTCTTCCCATTAGAAAACCTGGTACTCAAGGGACTCCCTTTAAGGAGTCCCATTGTCCCGACCACTTTTGTATACCAACTCTTTGAGCGCATGATTAATGTGCATTTCTTCTGGTTCCAGGAACATTGTTCCCTCTCTCTCTTCCCAATCTGGCTTTACAAGTATTTTGCAAGCTTGACGGACATTTTAGTAGACATGAAGATGTACCTTTATCGTATGACGCTACCAGGAGACAATTTTTGTTTAGCTCAAATGCATTCCTTTGACCTTCGTGGAAATCTTCGGCTTTTCCTTCAAGGCTTCCTCTCTCGTCGCTCGATTCAAGTGAGGGTTGGTGCTGCTTTCTCCAAGTCTATTCAACAGTACGAAGGTATTCCCCAAGGTAGTGCTCTGAGCACTAAAGTTTTGGTTGCCCTGAATGGTCTTCATTCCCTCCAGTGTTTTCTCAGCCCTTTATGTTGACGATGTCGCTCTCTGCTGTCGTGGTGACGACGCCTCTTTCCTCCAACATTACCTCCAGCTTAAGAACAATAGTGTGTCGTTCTGGGTCACAATCATGGCCTCCAAGTTCACTGTGAATAAGACTTGTACTATGATTTTTACTCGGAAGCGCGTCGTCCCTTGTTCCCCTCCTGTTACTCTGGTAAACCACATAGTTATAGGGATTCTGCCACACTCTTGGGGTTGATCTTTGACTCCTGTTTACCTTGGTCGCCCCATGTTGTTCCACAGAGTTGAATGCTCTAATACCCTTTTTTGCTTTGTCTAGTCCCATACTTCTTGGGGGCCTGATAGGCACACACTCCTCTCTTTGAGCTCCTCTCTCGTACTGCCTAAAGTCGATTATGGCTATCTTCCCTACTCCTCCGCCTCTCATTCGACTTTTTGTCGTCTTGATGCTCTGGGCCATCGTGAGTTACAGCTGAGCTCTCGTGCCATTCGTTCGACCCCCATCCACAGATTGGATGGTGAAATCTGCATCAAATCCCTATAGTATTATGGTGATCGTTACTGCCTTCGCTGCCTCCTGCAGTCCCCTACTCCCGCTTGTGTCTTACTTTAATTAATCACTGTTCCTAGCAGGGACCCGTTTCCTCCCACCACCTTCCTTCTCCTGCAAGTGCGGCGTGTTTGCAAGATTCTCTCTCATATCACACTGGCAATGCCTCCCCTCATGTTATTTCTACTTTGCCCCCGATGACGATCCCGCATGTGAAATTTTGCAAACATGAAATTTTGGCAAATCCTTTTCATTTTGTTTTATTTTTTCAACATGATAAGTTACTAGGATTATTCTCTGCTATCCGTCTTTAGAAACCTTTTTCCTAAGGATGTTTTCCTCTTACTCACACACCATTGTTGTGCTGACAGATGGGTCTACGTCTACCGAGGGTGTCGGCCACCCCGTTGTGTTTCTCGAGCTATGTGTGGCCTGACCCAAGAGACTGGCATCTTAACTGCGGAACTTTATGCAGTTGTGTTTACTCTCCATCAGCTGCTCTCTGCGTGTCAACGGGCCTTCATCACTGTGGTTGACTCGCAGCGCCTCACCACTCTCTAATCATAATGCTAAAAATATGCATTATGTTGTGGCAAAATCCAATGCAGGGTTTTCCTTAACTTTGGCAGATATAAAGCAGTCAAATTTTGTTGGTTCTCGGAGATTTTGGAGTTACCATGAATGAAATTGCAGGCGCAGCTGCTATGGAGGTCATTCACGGTTGCAACGCTTCCGGGAAAGGGATTCCATTTTCAGATTTCAACTTCGTAATTCATTCTGAAATGTGTAATCCTTGGCTGGGTCGACGGGCTGGCTTTAGAGGCAATGCCGTGGATGGTCTTAAAAGGGACCTTTCCCCTTGACCTTTCACCTGCTACCGTAATAGGCGGTGGAAAACGACTTTAGCAAGGCTGCATTTCGGCCATATCTGCCTAGCTCACGGTAACTCGATGGAACAACATTCTGCTTCATTTTGACCGAACTGTATTGCCTCCCCTTTCACTCGAGCACCTCCTCGTAGAATGTCCCAATTTTCAGGACGATTATATTTCATGTTTTCTTATTGCTCCGCTCATTTGTCTCGGAAAATTTCTTGGTGAATCTATTACTTCTGATAACGCTCAACGTTAGTCGTGTTGTTCTGGTAGTAACATTTTGAGTGCCTCAAGATGGTGCCTCCTGTTGATGATTACTGACTTGTGTCTCTCCCTCCCCCCAGGATGTGGTCGTGGGTGACGGTGGCGGTGGTGGCCGCTCTGGTGGGGACGTCCTCAGGAAAGGTGTTTACCAAGTGCGAACTGGCCAGAGTGCTGACCAACACATACCGCATGTCCCGCACCCTCGTCAAAAACTGTATGTCCCCCGTTACTTTCTCCACCTTTTCTCTCATGAAATATGTTAGTGAAAACTATGACAGAACAAGTCGGGGATGAAGTCGTCATAAATATATGTAGTCGAAGGTTGTATAGAAATCAGAATGCAAAGAACTATTTTCCCTAGATTTTAAATTCAAGTCAGAATTAAACATTAAACATATATATTTAATTGACTGATTTCATTAATTCTCCACAAATACTACACCACCGATTTATACTCTACCACGGTGCCAACCACAACAGTTGTGTGTCTCGCGCAGTACGAGTCCAGCTTCAACACGGCCGCTACTAACAAGAACACCAACGGCAGTAGAGACTATGGCATCTTCCAGATCAACGACAAGTACTGGTGTCAAGGCGGCATTAGAACGACCAATTACTGCAACATCCAGTGTTCAAGTAAGGGAGAGAAAGAATGGTATATATATATATATATATATATATATATATATATATATATATATATATATATATATATATATATATATATATATATATATATATATATATATATATATATATATATATATATATATATATATATATATATATATATATATATATATATATATATTTAATATTTATAGGGGGTACCCTCGACCTCGAAGAAGACGATATGCCGCATCCAGGGGAGCCTTGTCGGGCACCCGCGGACACCCACATATTGTCTTCTGCTATCACCCTCTATATGTTTTGTATTTTTTCATTTCATTTTATTTTAAACTTCATTACACAAAAATGGTTACAACATTGATTATATGCAAGGTACAAAGCTAGTTGTCACAGGTTGTCAAATATACGAGTTCCTCCAGCTCGTAAATTTGAGACTTGCATTTTCCTCATTAGTGACTGATTTGATGAAAATGATCAGGTGATCTCTCTCCTTGGCTGGCGCTGTTGGGGGCTGGATTTAAGTCTCCTGACTTCGAAGCCTTTTAACAGTCTGTCATGGTCAAGTGATTATTATACTGGTTATGTCTGTCATGGTCAAGTGATTATTATACTGGTTATGTCTGTCATGGTCAAGTGATTATTATACTGGTTATGTCAGAGTGTTTGATGCACCTGGCCTTTCTAAGGTTCGAATCCTTCACGAAGAAGAGATCATTGGTTATATATAGTAGTAGACATCCATCAGTCTCAGGAGACTATGGAGTTGCGCTTTGGTTGTCGGCTGGAAAGGCATCTCCAGGGCACTAAGCCTGGGTAGGTTGATATGGGGAAGAAGCTGCTACCCATGCAGCAGGTTTCCCTCTTCACGGCGCCGGAAGTCTCCAATGGAAAGGCAAAAGCCAATACGACTGGTTCCAGCGCCGTCGCTGGAACTGCCGCCGGGAGGGGGGGGGGGGGGGGGTCAAATAGCTTCGGCTATCACCTCCTTGTTGTGCGGTCACTGATGGTCGTGTGGTTTAAGGCACCGCGACACTAGATACAAGGTGCTCCTGGAGGTCCGGGTTAGAGTCTTAATATATATTAATTGCGACATTGCAATTAATATATATAAAGAAACTGAATCTATTATTTATGGCTAGCAGGTGATTTAGAATTTGACCTAGTTAATGGACCTTGTGTGTGTGTGTGTTTTAGGCCTACTGAACAGCAACATTGCCGATGACGTCGCCTGTGCTCAGAGAATCTACAAGCAGCAAGGATTCAAAGCCTGGTGAGTAGACTTTAGCGGATGGATAGATAAAAATATTTGACTCTGAATTATACATATACACTAGCTGTATATATGTATACCCCTGTCTCCCAGCCCTCCCCACCTCAGTCGTCCCTTTGTCCTCCCAACCATCCCCCACTCCTCAGTCCCCTCATCCTCCCTACCATTTCCTACTCCTCAGTCCCCTCATCCTCCCTACCATTTCCCTCTTCCCCATCCCCTCGTTCACCTCTCCATCCCTCACTCCGGTGTTCCCTTGTCCTCCCCACCATTCTCCATTCCCCTGTCCCTCGTCCCCACCATCCCTAACTCCCCCATCCCCTCCACCTCCCCACCATTACCCCCCTGCCCTGCCCCCATCGTCCTCCCCACCATCCCTCACTCCCGTCCCCTCGTCCTCCCCACCATCCCTCACTCCCGTCCCCTCGTCCTCCCCACCATCCCTCACTCCCGTCCCCTTGTCCTCCCCACCATCCCCCACTCCCTCGACTGATGCATTCCCAAATGATCTTATGTTCCAAACACTGAAATATAAGAAAAATATAAAAAAAAACGAAATGAAAAATAATGAAAAAAAACTATACTCATGAAATAAACGGGATGGTAAACAACACAACTCAATTCCAGTGCAATATCAAACAAAATAATTAAATCAAAATGAGAATAAATCGAAATTAATGAAAATTCAATTTATCAATGAAATGGAAAACGTTGAAATGGAATCGTAACATATTTAGTATTGCGTGTGCTCCTATTACGTGCAACAGATGGAGCTGTTTTAAAAAAAAAAACATGTTTTTACCTGTCAAAGGTGTGGTATCTATGTAGTAGGTATATAAAAACACACACCTATTCGAATGGAATGTTGTGTCAAACTAAAAAAATATTGGTGAAGAACTTTCGGAGATTACAGCATGTGTTGCTCTTGCATCCAACAGATGGCGCTGTTTTTCATCATTGCATATTTTTTCCTGTCACAGGTGTGGCATCTCTACTTATACTCACGAAATCAATGCTCCGCACCACAGCTCAATTCGAATGCAATGTCACACAAAATAATTAAGTCAAATAAAAATAAATCTAAATCTATGAAAATTCAATTAATCAATGCAATCGGAAACATTGAAATGGAATCGTAACATATTTAGTGGAGCGTGTGTTCCTATTACGTGCAAAGGATGGCGCTGTTTTTCAAAAAAGCATGTTTTTACCTGTCAAAGATGTGTCATCTATATAGTAGGTATATAAAAACATGTGCCTATTTGAATGGAACGTTGTGTCAAAACTTCAAAGAAATCGGTGAAGAACTTTCAGAGATTACAGCGTGTGTTGCTCTTACGTCCAACAGATGGCGCTGTTTTTCAAGAAAAACATTTTTTCCTGTCACAGGTGAGGCATGTATATAATAGGTATATAAAAACACGCGCCTATTCGAATACAACGTTGTGTCAAAATTTCAAAGCAGTCAGTGAAGGACTTTCGGAGATTAGCGATTTTGAACAAACAAACATTTACATTTTTATTTATATACTAGCTGTACCCAGCCACGCGTTGCTGTGGCTGCGTTGCTGAGCCACAGCAACCTTCCCCTGTCCCCTCGTCCTCCCAACCATTCCCCATTCCCCCATCCCCGCGTCCTCCCTACCATCTCCCGCTCCTCCGTCCCCTCGCCCTCCCTACAATTCACCCCACCCCTGTCCCCTCTTCCTCCCCACAACTCCCTGCTCCCCTGTCCTCTTGTCCTCTCCACCATTCTCCATTTCAACGTCCCTTCGTTCCCACCATCCCCAACACCCCCGTCCCCTCGTCCTCCTCAACATTACTCCCCACCTTTGTCCCCTCGTTCACCCCACCATCCCCCACTGCCTTCCCTTGTCCTCCCCTCTCCCTCGTCCAATACATTCCCGAATGATCTGATCTGATCTGATTTTCTGATCATCAGAAAATTGGAAATATCAAATGATCTGAGGGTTCCCATCACTGAAATATAGGAAGAACAGTTAAAAAAACGAAATGAAAACATTGACAAAATTAAAAAATAAACTATACTCACGAAATGAATGGTATGGTAACAACACAGCTCAACTCTAATGCAATTTCACACAAAATAATTAAATCAAAATGAAAATAAATTGAAATCTATGAAAATTATATTTATCAATGCAATCGGAAAAATTAAAATGGAATTGTAACATATTTAGTATTGCGAATGTTGCTCTTACTATTAACAGATGGCGCTGTTTTTTTTTTAAATCATGGTTTTACCTGTCACAGGTGTCGCATCTGTACTTATACTCACGAAATGAACAGTATGGTAAACAACACAGCTCAATTCCAGCACAATGTTACACAAGATAGTTAAATCAAAATTAAAATATATCGAAATCTATGAAAATTCATTGTATCAATGAAATCAAAAACATTGAAATGGAATTGTAACGTATTTAGTATTGCGAATGTTGCCCTTACATGCAATAGATGGCACTATTTTAAAAACAAACATATTTTTACCTGTCACAGGTGAGGCATCTATATAGTAGTTATATAAAAACATGCGAGTATTCAAATGAAACGTTGTGCCAAAATTTCAAAGCAATCGGTGAAGAACTTTCGGAGATTACAGGGTGTGTTGCTCTTACGTCTAACAGATGGCACTGTTTTGAAAAAAAAACATGTTTTTTCCTGTCACAGGTGAGGCATGTATATAGTAAGTAAATAAAAACACTCGCCTTTACGAATGCAACGTTGTGTCAAAATTTAAAAGCAATCAGTAAAGAGGTATTGAAGATTTCCTTCACATGAAAGCACATGAAAAACACAGTTTAAAAAAAAAAAGCATGTTTTGCCTGTCACAGACGTGACAACTATATAGTTTGTATATAAAAACCTGCTCGGATGCGAATGGAACGTTGGGTGAAAATATCAAAGCAATCGGTGAAGAACTTTCGGAGATCAGCGATTTTGAACAAACGTACATTTCCATTTTTATATATATATATACTATATGTATATATATGTTATACCTAGTAGCCAGAACGTCGTACTCGACCTACTATGCAAGGCCCAATTTTCCTAATAAGCCAAGTTTTTCTGAATCTATTTATTTTTTCTAATTTATTCTTATGAAATGATAAATCTGACTATTTCATTATGTATAAGTTAATTTGTTAAAATTTCAGTTAAAACTAACGTAGATATATGACCGAACCTAACCAACCCTACCTAACCTAACCTAACCTATCTAAACCTAACCTAAACTAACACAACTACGTCAAGCATTCATGTTCCTACTATAATATAATAATAACTAAAATAAATTAATTGAAATCAATTTATTGCAAATAAAAAAATCACTCGGCCTATTAGGCAAGTCGGGCATTGCACAGTAGGCCGAGAAGTGCATTCTGGCTACTAGGTACGATATATATATATATATATATATATATATATATATATATATATATATATATATATATATATATGTCGTACCTAGTAGCCAGAACTCACTTTTTGGCCTACTATGCATGGCCCGATTTGCCTAATAAGCCAAGTTTTCCTGAATTAATATATTTTTTCTAATTTTTTTCTTATGAAATGATAAAGCTACCCATTTCATTATGTATGAGGTCAATTTTTTTTATTGGAGTTAAAATTAACGTAGATATATGACCGAACCTAACCAACCCTACCTAACCTAACCTAACCTATCTTTATAGGTTAGGTTTGGTTAGGTAGCCGAAAAAGTTAGGTTAGGTTAGGTTAGGTAGGTTAGGTAGTCGAAAAACAATTAATTCATGAAAACTTGGCTTATTAGGCAAATCGGGCCTTGCATAGTAGGCTGAGAAGTGCGTTCTGGCTACTAGGTACGACATATATATATATATATATATATATATATATATATATATATATATATATATATATATATATATGTCGTACCTAGTAGCCAGAACGCACTTTTTGGCCTACTATGCAAGGCCCGATTTGCCTAATAAGCCAAGTTTTCCTGAATTTATATATTTTCTCTAATTTTTTTGTTATGAAATGATAAAGTTACGAATTTCAATATGTATGAGGTAAATTTCTTTTTATTGGAGTTAAAATTAACGTAGATATATGACCGAACCTAACCAACCCTACCTAACCTAACCTAACCTATCTTTATAGGTTAGGTTAGGTTAGGTAGCCGAAAAAGTTAGGTTAGGTTAGGTAGTCGAAAAACAATTAATTCATGAAAACTTGGCTTATTAGGCAAATCGGGCCTTGCATAGTAGGCTGAGAAGTGCGTTCTGGCTACTAGGTACGACATATATATATATATATATATATATATATATATATATATATATATATATATATATATATATATATATATATATATATATATATTGGTGTATACTGGCAGCAGGTTTTCTTTCAAACATGTTTCATTGAATATGACCGCATATTCTGTATTTATTATTTTCTGGTTTAGGGCTTCTATCCCTCTAACTATTTTCTTAGCATCAGGGCTTAATTGAAATAGGAGTTCTCCAAAAGTCATTTTCGTACTTTTAAGGTGAAGAAAAGAAGTGATTTACTATAGAGTGTATTACACTTATTTGTATAATTTGCACGACGTTTCGAACCTCCATGGTTCATTCTCAAGTGAACAGATCTTACAATACTAGTTGATTTTATACCCGCATTAGGTCAGGTGATAATACAATGAAGGTGAAAACATGGGGGGATACATAAGGGATAAACATAGGGGCTGCAGAAGGCTTATTGGCCCATACGAGGCATCTCCTATCTAAACACAAAGATTAATCCAGTGTAATTGGCCTGTTATGTTGGGCATTGTCTTCTGTGTTGGCATCGATATGTTCTTGTCTTGTCCTTACTCTCATGGTGGGTAGAGTAAATAGTTCCGTGATTTGGGTGTTCATGGTAGGTCGCTCTATTCTTATGTGAATTGCCTCAAGAATTTGTAATCTTCTTGAATCTTGGGTTTTGTCTATTATGCAAGTATTCTTGTTCAACATTTCTCTGTTGAACAGAGATGAAATGAAAAATGAAAACTCACACCCCAGAAGTGACTCGAACCCATACTCCCAGAAGCAACGCAACTGGTAACTACAGGGCGCCTTAATCCGCTTGACCATCACGGCCGTCAAAAGGAAGTGATAGCCGAGGCTATTTGAGCCACTTCCCCGACGGCAACTCGGATGGTAATCTTGGGCATAGCATTTCACCAAATCACCTCATTCTTTGGGGCACACGTGAGGAACACAAATGCAAACAAGCCTGAATGGTCCCCAGGACTATATGCGAATGAAAACTCACACCCCAGAAGTGACTCGAACCCATACTCCCAGAAGCAACGCAACTGGTAACTACAGGGCGCCTTAATCCGCTTGACCATCACGGCCGTCAAAAGGAAGTGATAGCCGAGGCTATTTGAGCCACTTCCCCGACGGCAACTCGGATGGTAATCTTGGGCATAGCATTTCACCAAATCACCTCATTCTTTGGGGCACACGTGAGGAACACAAATGCAAACAAGCCTGAATGGTCCCCAGGACTATATGCGAATGAAAACTCACACCCCAGAAGTGACTCGAACCCATACTCCCAGAAGCAACGCAACTGGTAACTACAGGGCGCCTTAATCCGCTTGACCATCACGGCCGTCAAAAGGAAGTGATAGCCGAGGCTATTTGAGGGGAAGTGGCTCAAATTTTCTCTAATTTTTTTCTTATGAAATGATAAAGCTACCCATTTCATTATGCATGAGGTCAATTTTTTTTTATTGGAGTTAAAATTAACGTAGATATATGACCGAACCTAACCAACCCTACCTAACCTAACCTAACCTATCTTTATAGGTTAGGTTAGGTTAGGTTAGGTAGCCGAAAAAGTTAGGTTAGGTTAGGTTAGGTAGGTTAGGTAGTCGAAAACACATTAATTCATGAAAACTTGGCTTATTAGTCGAATCGGGCCTTGCATAGTAGGCTGAGAAGTGCGTTCTGGCTACTAGGTACGACATATATATATACATATATATATGCAACAATGATCACAAAAACACTGATATATATATATATATATATATATATATATATATATATATATATATATATATATATATATATATATATATATATATATATATATATATATATATATGTCACAGGTAGCCTAACTTTTTCGGCTACCTAACCTAACCTATAAAGATAGGTTAAGTTAGGTTAGGTTAGGTAGGGTTGGTTATATATATATATATATATATATATATATATATATATATATATATATATATGTCGTACCTAGTAGCCAGAACTCACTTCTCAGCCTACTATGCAAGGCCCGATTTGCCTAATAAGCCAAGTTTTCATGAATTAATGTTTTTTCGTCTACCTAACCTACCTAACCTAACCTAACCTAGCTTTTTTTGGCTACCTAACCTAACCTTACCTATATATATAGGTTAGGTTAGGTTAGGTAGGGTTGGTTAGGTTCGGTCATATATCTACGTTAATTTTAACTCCAATAAAAAGAATTGACCTCATACATAGTGAAAAGGGTAGCTTTATCATTTCATAAGAAAAAAATTATAGTAAATACATTAATTCAGGAAAACTTGGCTTATTAGGCAAATCGGGCCTTGAATAGTAGGCTGAGAAGTGAGTTCTGGCTACTAGGTACGACATATATATATATATATATATATATATATATATATATATATATGTCGTACCTAGTAGCCAGAACGCACTTCTCTGCCTACTATGCAAGGCCCGATTTGCCTAATAAGCCAAGTTTTCATGAATTAATTATTTTTCGACTACCTAACCTACCTAACCTAACCTAGCTTTTTCAGCTACCTAACCTATAAAGATAGGTTAGGTAGGGTTGGTTAGGTTCGGTCATATAACTACGTTAATTTTAACTCCAATAAAAAAAAATTGACCTTATACATAATGAAATTGGTAGCTTTATCATTTCATAAGAAAAAAATTAGAGAAAATATATTAATTCAGGAAAACTTGGCTTATTAGGCAAATTAGGCCTTGCATAGTAGGCTGAGAAGTGCGTCCTGGCTACTAGGTACGACATATATATATATATATATATATATATATATATATATATATATATATATATATATATATATATATATATATATATATATATATATATATATATATGTCGTACCTAATAGCCAGAACGCACTTCTCAGCCAACTATGCATGGCCCAATTTGCCTAATAAGCCAAGTTTTCATGAATTAATGTTTTTTCGACTACCTAACCTACCTAACCTAACCTAACCAAACTTTTTCTGCTACCTAACCTAACCTAACCGATAGAGATAGGTTAGGTTAGGTTAGGTAGGGTTGGTTAGGTTCGGTCATATATCTACGTTAATTTTAATATATATATTTTTTTATATATATGTCGTACCTAATAGCCAGAACGCACTTCTCGGCCTACTATCCAAGGCCCGATTTGCCTAATAAGCCAAGTTTTCCTGAATTAATATATTTTCTCTAACTTTTTTCTTATGAAATGATAAAGCTACCCAATACATTACGAATGAGGTCAATTTTTTTTTATTGGAGTTAAAATTAACGTAGATATATGACCGAACCTAACCAACCCTACCTAACCTAACCTAACCTATCTTTATAGATTAGGTTAGGTTAGGTAGCCGAAAATGTTAGGTTAGGTTAGGTTAGGTAGGTTAGGTAGACGAAAAACAATTAATTCATGAAAACTTGGCTTATTAGGCAAATCGGGCCTTGCATAGTAGGCATAGAAGTGAGTTCTGGCTACTAGGTACGACATATATATATATATATATATATATATATGTCGTACCTAGTAGCCAGAACGTACTTCTCAGCCTACTATGCAAGGCCCAATTTGCCTAATAAGCCAAGTTTTCATGAATTAATTGTTTTTCGACTACCTAACCTACCTAACCTAACCTAACCTAACTTTTTCGGCTACCTAACCTAACCTAACCTATAAAGATAGGTTAGGTTAGGTTAGGTAGGGTTGGTTAGGTTCGGTCATATATCTACGTTAATTTTAACTCCAATAAAAAAAAATTGACCTCATGCAAAATGAAATGGGTAGCTTTATCATTTCATAAGAAAAAAAATAGGGAAATTATATTAATTCAGGAAAACTTGGCTTATTAGGCAAATCGGGCCTTGCATAATAGGCTGAGAAGTGCGTTCTGGCTACTAGGTACGACATATATATATATATATATATATATATATATATATATATATATATATATATATATATATATATATGTCGTACCTAATAGCCAGAACGCACTTCTCAGCCTACTATTCAAGGCCCGATTTGCCTAATAAGCCAAGTTTTCATGAATTAATGTTTTTTCGTCTACCTAACCTACCTAACCTAACCTAACCTAGCTTTTTTTGGCTACCTAACCTAACCTTACCTATAAATATAGGTTAGGTTAGGTTAGGTAGGGTTGGTTAGGTTCGGTCATATATCTACGTTAATTTTAACTCCAATAAAAAAAAATTGACCTCATACATAGAGAAAAGGGTTGCTTTATCATTTCATAAGAAAAAAATTATAGTAAATATATTAATTCAGGAAAACTTGGCTTATTAGGCAAATCGGGCCATGAATAGTAGGCTGAGAAGTGAGTTCTGGCTACTAGGTACGACATATATATATATATATATATATATATATATATATATATGTCGTACCTAGTAGCCAGAACGCACTTCTCAGCCAACTATGCAAGGCCCGATTTGCCTAATAAGCCAAGTTTTCATGAGCTAATGCTTTATCGACTACCTAACCTACCTAACCTAACCTAACCTAACATTTTCGGCTACCTAACCTAACCTAACCTATAAAGATAAGTTAGGTTAGGTTAGGTAGGGTTGGTTAGGTTCGGTCATATATCTACGTTAATTTTAACTCCAATAAAAAAAAATTGACCCCATACATGATGAAATGGGTAGCTTTATCATTTCATAAGAAAAAAATTACAGAAAATTTATTAATTCAGGAAAACTTGGCTTATTAGGCAAATAAGGCCTTGCATAGTAGGCTGAGCAGTGCATTCTGGCTACTAGGTACGACATATATATATATATATATATATATATATATATATATATATGTCGTACCTAGTAGCCAGGACGCACTTCTCAGCCTACTATGCAAGGCCTAATTTGCCTAATAAGCCAAGTTTTCCTGAATTAATATATTTTCTCTAATTTTTTTCTTATGAAATGATAAAGCTACCAATTTCATTATGTATAAGGTCAATTTTTTTTTATTGGAGTTAAAATTAACGTAGTTATATGACCGAACCTAACCAACCCTACCTAACCTAACCTAACCTATCTTTAGAGGTTAGGTTAGGTGAGGTAGCCGAAAAAGCTAGGTTAGGTTAGGTAGGTTAGGTTGTCGAAAAACAATTAATTCAGGAAAACTTGGCTTATTAGGCAAATCGGGCCTTGCATAGTAAGCATAAAAGTGCGTTCTGGCTACTAGGTACGACATATATATATATATATATATATATATATATATATATATATATATATATATATATATATATATATTA
>NC_091167.1:5310505-5378005 GCF_040958095.1 Procambarus clarkii | reverse complement strand
ACCCCCCCCTCCAAAAAAACAAAAGTACTGGGATAATTATAATGGGTATGGGAATATATACACTTTATATAAGTGATAAAGCCCTAATCTGGTTCACATTCAGCAAAACTTCCTAATGAGACAAAGAAAATAGAGTTTGAAATCTGTGAAATAATCGGGCAAAAAAATTAACTCACAAGTTCTGCCACCTGTGGCTGATGTACGTGTTGCCCTATGTTGTTCCGCCTTCACATACATACTGAAAAAATAGACATTAAAAAATTGGTCATTGGGCAATTTATTTATATGGTATACAATAAAATAGAGCAAAATAACATTCTTACTCATTGTTATTTGTGTGAAATTTGGCCCTCCAAAGTGGCACTCAGCAATCATAAAGGCACCAGCTGCATGTCCACTCTGTGGACCCTCCTTACTACTGCCCTTCTCTGTGTGTCAGACAGGTGCTTGCATCTTTATCACTACATTATCCATCACTTCCACTCACCAGGAGGTGTTATTGTCATTGTTATCATCACTACCGGTTGATTACGTTTTTATATTTTTAAATTCATATAAAATAAATTTCTTAACATATTGGGATAACTTTTTCACGACTCTGATGCTAAATAACGTAAGATTTATTTAACATATTTACTATATTTCTATATAGTAAACTATATTTACTATATGTATATTTATTTACTACATTTCATATTTTGACGTATATTTTTGAGATCTCGCCCCCTTGAGGTTCTGGAAATTGCTGTTGTTTTGCTTTTGATAAAACAACGTGGATGTCAGGACTTTTGGAGGTCAGATCAGCTTTGATGTTGTTTTCAAGGTCCAGCCCTTGTCTGTACTTTGTTGACAAGTTTATAAGCATCGAGACTCTTTGTTCACAGGTTGGTTGTTGCAACAGGCAGAGTAGCAATTGTGTAGTCTCCACATGTACCATTTAAACAGCCTATGCACTTTTTGACATCCAACGTGAGGAGAGATCTGACTTATTATGAAATTCCAAGTTGGCTTTACGGTCGGAGGGAAGTTCAAGACGTGCTTCTGATAGTCTGTCAGCCTCGTCACAAGCATCAGCACGCTGACAGTTGAAGGGAATTACAAATCATCTGACAGTGGGTGAATCAAGCTCTGGAAAGTTATCAGAGTACAGCTTTTAGAGTTAAGTCAGGCGCTTTGTAACTGACTCCTTGATGTCACAAAGCATAGTCAGATGCCTTTAACTGACTCCTTGGTGCCACAAAGCATAGTCAGAGGCCTTTAACTGACTCCTTGATGTCACAAAGCATAGTCAGATGCCTTTAACTGACTCCTTGATGTCACAAAGCATAGTCAGATGCCTTTAACTGGATCCTTGGTGCCACAGAGACTGAGGTCGTCACACTCTTCCAAATACTCTGCGAGCTTTAAAAAGGCGTCAATCTTCTATTGTTCCACTTCCTGGTTTTGTTTCAAATGTTGAAATCTTTTCTCCTGTAAAATGACTTTAATGTTCTTCCCTTGCAACTTCCTGTTCAATGAATTCATATGCCCAAACTTGTCAGCACATATGTGATGTGCAAGTCAAGTGGAGGATCTCAACTTGCCTGCAAGGGCATGTTGTTGATCCACTAGAAAGATTTTTACTTCAGTTCTGAGAGCCCACACTTGACTCTGAACATTTCTGCGTGTGAACCACTTTACTTCTGTATGGGAAAGTAGGCCGGAAAATTCAGCTTCTCCATCCTCACATGAATCACGAAACAGCCGCGTATTTAGTGCGTGACCTTTGACACCATTGACAGTCTTGATTACATCGTCCATGACAGCCTCCAGTTCAGGTTCCAACTGCTCCACAAGCAATGTCCGGCTATGGGTCATATACTGGGCAACTTCTATTTTGGGAACCTGCGTTTTGGCCAAACCAAAAAGTTAGCCAAAATGTTAGCTACACTGACCCAGCATGTCTGCAGCTCCATCAACACACACACACCAATACAGTTTAACCAGTTTTAGTCAACACTTTGTGTTTTTAACCACAGATCCACCTAGTTGAAGACATCAATTCATCGAGCTCTGAACTCATGTGGAGAACGGGAAATATTTCTTCAGTTGCATCGGAACCGCTGTAGCGAACACACGGCATCAGCTGCGAATTGCTACTGACAACAATAGTCTCCTCAAGTTGAATAGCAAAATGTTCTGTAAAGCTGGAAAGTCTCTCTTTCACATCTCTTGCAGACAAAGACACAGCACAGTCGCTTGGCTTCTTTCTGGCCACACAAGATTTCTGTCATGTACACAACTGCCGGTGTGATCAGTTCTTCCCCAACTGTTCGTGGCTTCTTGCTTCGGGTAAACATCTAAGTCACTTCAGTTCCTGCTCTTCTTACTCAACGTTGCTCAGGAACTCACCTAATTGCGCTTGCGGGGGCTGAGCTCTGGCTCTTTGGTCCCGCCTCTCAACCGTCAATCAACTGATGTACAGATTCCTGAGCCTACTGGGCTCTGTCATATTTACATTTGAAACTGTGCATGGAGTCAGCCTCCACCACATCACTTCCTAGTGCATTCCATTTACTAACTACTCTGACACTGAAAAAGTTCTTTCTAATATTCCTGTGGCTCATTTGGGTACTCAGATTCCACCTGTGTCCCCTTGTGCGTGTGCCACCCGTGTTAAATAATCTATCCTTGTCCACACTGTCAATTTCCCTGAGAATTTTGTAAGTGGTAATTATGTCTCCCCTAGCTCTTCTGTCTTCTAGCGACGTGTGGTGCAGTTCACGTAGTCTGTCCTCATAACTCATGCCTCTTAGTTCTGGCACTAGCCTAGTGGCATACCTCTGAACTTTTTCCAGCTTCGTCTTGTGCTTGACTAGATACGGGCTCCATGCTAGGAAGGATTCTCCTGAAGGATTCCTTACACAGGTTTCTGAAAGCAGTTCTGATGTTAGCCAGCCTCGCGTAGGCCGTTGATGTTATTCTTTTGATGTGGGCTTCAGGAGACAGGTTTGGCGTGATATCAACTCCTAGATCTTTCTCTCTGTCCGTTTCGTGAAGGACTTCATCTCCCATTCGGTATCCAGTGACTGGCCTCCTAGTTCCTCCTCCTAGCTTCATTACCTTACATTTACTTGGGTTGAACTTTAGCAGCCATTTCTCGGACCATTCCTTCAGTTTGTCTAGATCATCTTGTAGCCTCTTACTATCCTTCTCTGTTCTGATCCTCCTCAAAATTTTTGCATCATTAGCAAACATCGAGAGGAACGAGTCAATTCCTTCTGGGAGATCATTTACGTATATCAGAAAGAGCACAGGTCCGAGGACAGATCCCTGTGGGACTCCACTGGGGACTCCCGCCACTCCGAGACCCCACCCCTCATGGTGACTCGCTGTGTCCTGTTGCTTAGGTACTCTCTTATCCAGTAGAGTACCTTCCCTTTCATTCCTGCCTGCATCTCCAGTTTGTGCACTAGTCTCTTATGTGGTACTGTGTGAAAAGTTTTCTGGCAGTCCAGAAATATGCAGTCTGCCCAGTCCTCTCTCTCTTGCTTGATTTTTGTTGCCTGGTCATAGAACTCAATCCTGTTAGGCATAATTTGCCATCTCTGAACCCATGCTGATGTTGTGTTACAAAGTTCTTCCGTTCCAGATGTTCCACTAGTTTTTTTCATACAATCTTCTCCATCATCTTGCATGGTATGCAGGTTAGGGACACTGGCCTGTAGTTCAGTGCCTGCTGCCTATCACCCTTCTTGTATATTGGGACTACGTTGGCCATTTTCCAAATTTATGGCAGTTCAGCTGATACCAGTGACTTGTTGTACACCATGGAGAGTGGTAGGCACAGAGCTTCTGCTCCTTCCTTTAGAATCCATAGTGAGATTCCATCCGGACCTATAGCCTTTTTCACGTCCAAATCTAGCAGATGCTTCCTCACCTCCCCACTGGTAATCACAAACTCCTCTAGTTGTGTCTGGTTTGATATTCCCTCTCTTATCTCTGGGACTTCTCCTTACTCTGAAGTGAAGACTTCCTGGAATTTCTTATTGAGTTCCTCGCACACTTCCTTGTCGTTTGTAGTGAATCTTTCTGCCCCTATCCTCAGTTTCATTACCTGTTCCTTCACTGTTGTTATCCTCCTGATGTGGCTACGCAGCAATTTGGGTTGAGTCTTTCCTCTGCTCGCTATGTCATTTTCATATTGCCTCTCTTCTCACCCTGACGTATTCATTCCTGGCGCTCTGGTATCTTTCTCTGCTCTCTAGTGTTCTGTTGTTTCAATAGTTTCTCCACGCCCTTTTATTTAGCTGCTTTGCTAGCTTGCAACTCTGATTAAACCATGGGTTTCTCATCTCCATTTAATTTTTTCCCTTTTGGACTGGGACGAACTTGTCTACTGCCTCCTTACACTTCTGTGTGATGTAGTCCATCATGTCTTGAACCGTCTTTCCTCTGAGCACTGTTTCCCAAGCTATTTAAGTTAGGAATTTTCTCATCTCCTTATAGTTTCCCTTCCAGAATGCCGGCCTCTTTCTTTCTGGTCCCTTCCTTGAGTACATTAACCCTTCTTCGACCAGATATTCATACAACAGTACACTGTGATCACTCATACCCACGGGGGCTTCAAGGCCGAATTCCCTTATGTCTGAATCGTTCAGAGTGAATACTAGATCGAGTCTTGCTGGTTCATCATTGCCTCTCATTCTCGTGGGACCCTTGATATGCTGACTTTTAAAGTTTCTAGTCGTCACCTCCAGCAGTTTTGCTCTCCATGTTTCCTCACCTCCATGTGGTTCTCTGTTTTCCCAGTCTATCCTTACATGATTAAAGTCCTCCATGATGAGCAGATGGGATCGATTTCTACAGACAACAGCGGCTGCTCTCTTAATGATAATGTTAACTGCCAAGTTGTTTTTGTCTTACTCTTGCCTGGGTGTTCTTTCATTTGGTGGAGGGTTATATTTCACTGCCACTACTACTCTTGATCCTCCCATCGTCATGGTGCCTGTTATGTAGTCTCTGAACCCGTCGCTGCCCGGAATAACCATCTCCTCAAAACTCCATTCCTTTCTCATCAGTAGAGCCACTCCACCTCCTCCCCTTCCTTCCCTTTCCGTATTACAGGGTGTACCTCTCTGCCTCTGCTCTGCCAGCCTCTGCTTCTTGATAGCTCTTTCAAAATTATTAAAGTATTGCAGCAATTTAGAAGAACGATATGTTTAAATTTTTCAAGTGTTCCTGTAGTTTATTCTTGGTGAAAGACTCTGGTCCCCGCTTTCACACACACACGAAACATTGTTCTTCATTTGTTCTTCAACTTCTGTCAATCCATATATGAGGAATTCTGCCTTGCTTGCTTGATGCCATCTCAAGAGTAAAAATGGAAATGATTAAAAACAGGGAAATTTAATAAAAAAAAAATGATACTTTGTACTAATATCCCGACAAGTTATAATTAGTTAAGTCCTGAACTCCTTATCAACAATGTAATTTGATAGGAGGTGTCCAGTGTGACACTGTCACACTGGACAATGAGACACACATTAGCCATACTATGCAAGGACAGTGTTGCCATAATGAGAACTGAACTGACCATTTGATCAGAGGACCTGCTCCAGTCCCAACACTCAGGGCTTACTGTTTCACTCCCTTATATGGCATCAAAGAAAATATTAGTTTTGATGTAGATTCAGTAATTATAAATAAACAACAGTATATTTATCTAGCCAGGAATGAATACGTCAGGGTAAGAAGAGAGGCAGAAGGGCAATATGAAAACGACATAGCAAGTAAGGCTATGACTCAACCCATATTGCTACACAGCCACATCAGGAGAAAGACAACAGTGAAGGAACAGGTAATGAAACTGAGGATAGGACCTGACATATTCACTGCAAACGACAAAGAAGTGTGCGAGGAACTCAATAGGAAATTCCAGGAAGTCTTGGAGAATTTGGAGCAAGGAGAAGTTCCAGAGATAAGGGAAGGAATAGTTAACCAGGTACCACTAGAAGAATTTGAGATTAATAGTAAGGATGTAAGGAAGCTTTTGCTAGAGTTCGATGTGACAAAGGCTATAGGCCCGGATGGAATATCACCTTGGATACTAAAGGAAGGAGCAGAAGCACTGTGCCTGTCACTCTCCATGGTGTATAACAAATCACTGGTAACAGGGGAACTCCCAAAAATTTGGAAGACAGTAAACGTAGTCCCGATATATAAGAAGGGGGATAGACAGGAGGCACTGAACTACAGGCCAGTGTCCCTAACTTGCATACCATGCAAGTTAATGGAGAAAATTGTGCGAAAAAAGTTAGTGGAACATCTGGAGCGAAGGAACTTTGTGTCACAACACCAACATGGTTTCAGGGATGGCAAGTCATGCCTCACAGGATTAATTGAATTCTACGATCAGGCAACAAGAATCAGGGAAGAAAGAAAGGGGCGGGCAGACTGCATATTTTTGGATATGCCAGAAAGCCTTTGACACAGTTCCACACCAGAGACTAGTGCGAAAGCTACTGAAGCAGGAAGGAGTGAAAGGGAAGGTACTCCATTGGATAAGGGGAGTACCTTAGTAACAGAAGACAGCGAGTCACTGTGAGGGGAGAGGTCTCAGATTGGCGAGACGTTACCAGTGGAGTCCCGCAGGGTATATGTAAATGATCTTCCAGATGGTATAGAATCATTCCTCTCTTTGTTTGCTGATGCAAAAATTATGAGGAGAATTAAGACGGAGGAAGATAGTATGAGGCTACAAGATGACCTAGACAGACTTAATGAATGGTCCAACATATGGCTATTAAGGTTCAACCCTATGATGAAACTAGGCAATGGAAACAGGAGGCCAGACACTGGATACCGAATGGGGGATGAAGTCCTTCATGAAACAGACAGAGAGAAAGATCTGGGAGTTGATATCACACCAAACCTGTCTCCGGAAGTCTATATCAAAAGATTAACGTCTGCAGCGTATGCGAGGCTGGCTAACATCAGAACTGCCTTCAGGAACCTGTGTAAAAAATCATTCAGAATCTTGTACACCACATATGTAAGGCCAATCCTGGAGTATGCAACCCCAGCATGGAGCCCGTACCTTGTCAAGCACAAGGCGAAGCTAGAAAAAGTTCAGAGGTATGCCACTAAGCTAGTCCCAGAACTAAGAGGCATGAGTTAAGAGGAAAGGCTTCGGGAAATGCACCTCACGACACTGGAAGACAGAAGAGTAAGGGGAGACATGATCACAACCTACAAAACTCTCAGAGGAATTGACAGGGTAGATAAAGGTAAACTGGTTAACACGGGTGGTACGTGAACAAGGGGACACAGGTGGAAACTGAGTACCCAAATGAGCCACAGGGACGTTAGAAAGAACTTTTTCTGTGTCAGAGTAGTTAACAGCTGGAATGCATTAGGAAGTGATGTGGTGGAGGCTGACTCCATATACAGTTAAAATTGCAGATATGATAGAGCCCAGTAGGCTCAGGAATCTATACACCAGTTGATTGTTGAGAGACGAGACCAAAGAGCCAGAGCTCAACTCCCGCAAGCACGACTAGGTGAGTACACACACACACACACACACACACACACACACACACACACACACACACACACACACACACACACACACACACACACACACACACACACACACACACACACACACACACACACAGGTTGCAGAGATGGTCAAGGAAATGGCTACTGGAGTTTAACACCAGTAAATGTAATGTTATAGAAATGGGATCAGGTGATAGGAGACCAAAGGGACAGTACACAATGAAGGGGAACAGCCTACCTGTAACGATTCGAGAAAGAGACCTGGGAGTGGATGTGACACCTAATCTAACTCCTGAGGCACATATAAATAGGATAACGACAGCAGCATACTCTACACTGGCGAAAATTAGAACTTCATTCAGAAACCTAAATGAGGAGGCTTTTAGGGCGCTTTACACTGCCTACGTGAGACCCGTCTTAGAGTATGCCGCGCCATCATGGAGCCCCCACCTGAAGAAACACATAAAGAAACTGGAGAAGGTTCAGAGGTTTGCGACGAGGCTTGTCCCAGAGTTACGAGGGATGGGATATGAAGAGCGTCTGAAGGAACTGAACCTTACGACACTAGAGAAAAGAAGGGAGAGAGGAGATATGATAGGGACATATAAAATACTCAGGGGAATTGACAAAGTGGAAAAAGATGAAATGTTCACACGTAATAATAACAGAACGAGGGGACATGGGTGGAAACTGGAAACTCAGATGAGTCACAGAGATGTTAGGAAGTTTTCTTTTAGCGTGAGAGTTGTGGAAAAATGGAATGCACTTGGGGAACAGGTTGTGGAAGCAAATACTATTCATACTTTTAAAACTAGGTATGATAGGGAAATGGGACAGGAGTCATTGCTGTAAACAACCGATAGCTGGAAAGGCGGGATCCAAGAGTCAATGCTCGATCCTGCAAGCACAAATAGGTAAGTACAAATAGGTGAGTACACACACACACAGAAATTGTTCACGACTTTTGTTAGGCCAAAGCTAGAATATGCAGCGGTTGTGTGGTGCCCATATCTTAAGAAGCACATCAACAAACTGGAAAAGGTGCAAAGACATGCTACTAAGTGGCTCCCAGAACTGAAGGGCAAGAGCTACGAGGAGAGGTTAGAGGCATTAAATATGCCAAAACTATAAGACAGAAGAAAAAGAGGTGATATGATCATTACATACAAAATAGTAACAGGAATTGATAAAATCGATAGGGAAGATTTCCTGAGACCTGGAACTTTAAGAACAAGAGGTCATAGACATAAACTAGCTAAACACAGATGCTGAAGAAATATAAGAAAATTCACTTTTGCTAACAGGGTGGTAGACGGTTGGAACAAGTTAGGTGAGAAGGTGGTGGAGGCCAAGACCGTCAGTAGTTTCAAAGCGTTATATGACAAAGAGTGCTGGGAAGACGGGACACCACGAGCGTAGCTCTCATCCTGTAACTACACTTAGGTAATTACACACACACACACGCACACACACACGCACACACACGCACACACACACGCACACACACACACACACACACACACACACACACACACACACACACACACACACACACACACACACACACACACACACACACACACACACACACACACACACACACACACACACACACACACACACACACACACACACACACACAGTAGAAGAAGACAGTAGTAGACCCAGGCAGGAGTATGATGACAACAACAAAGCATGTATAGATGAACTGCAGAAGGCAGCAACACTAGCCCACAGAATGAGAGCGAAGCTGCTGATCATGGGGGACCTAAATCATGGAGAGATAAATTGGGAATCAAGGAATCCCCATGGAGGGGACGAAACGTGGGGAGCAAAATTAGTAGATGTTATAGACAGGAATTTCCTGACACAACATGTGAAGGAAGACACAAGGGAAAGAGGAGGAGATGCACCGAGCCTATTAGACCTGATTTTCACCCAGAACGTAGAAGATATCGAGAATTTAGAGCATGAAATACCTCTAGGGGCCAGTGACCATTGTGTCCTAGTCTTTGACTACATGATGGAATTCAAACTTATGACCATGGGACAAGAGATCTGGGAAAGGAGAGCTGACTACAGGAAAGGGGACTATATGAGGATAAGGAACTATCTGGGTGAAGTGCAGTGGGAGGAAGAAATTAGAGGAAAAACAGTCCAAGATATGATGGACCTAGTCATACAGAAATGCCAGGAGGCCGAAGAGAGATTTATACCAACGGTAAAGGGAAAAAATAAGAAGGAATATAATAACCCATGGTTTAATAGACAGTGTCAGGAAGCAAAAATGGCCAGCAGACGGGAGTGGAGGAAGTACAGAAGACAAAGAACAGAGGACAACAGAAGCAGATACAACAGAGCTAGGAACGATTACATTAACATAAGACGAACATCGGAAAGGGACTATGAGAACGATATTGCAATCAAAGCGAAAAAACAACCTAAGTTACTACACAGTCATATAAGAAGAAAAATGTCGGTGAACGACCAAGTGACAAGACTAAGGAAGACAAAGGGGGCATATACTGAAAGTGACAAGGAAATCTGCGAGGCACTGAATGCCAGTTTCCATGGAGTGTTCACTACCGAGCCTGAGCAGCTCCCATTGTTGGAAGGGGTTACCCTAGATGAAAGACTATCAGATATAGAGTTGACAGCAGAGGAGGTAATGAAACAGTTGACAACTCTAGATGCAACTAAAGCAGTTGGACCAGACAAAGTATCACCGTGGATACTAAAAGAATCAGCACAGGCCCTCAGCGTGCCTCTGGCAATGATCTTTAATGAGTCACTTATGTCAGGAGAATTGCCCAGTTGCTGGAAGAAGGCAAATGTCGTGCCGATCTTCAAGAAAGGAGATAGGGAGGAGGCACTTAACTACAGACCTGTATCACTGACAAGCATCCCCTGTAAAATACTGGAAAGAATAATTAGGCTGCGACTGGTTGCACACCTGGAGAACATTAGGTTTGTGAACAAACATCAACATGGGTTCTGGACAGGGAAATCGTGCCTAACAAACCTTCTGGAATTCTATGATAAAATAACGAGGATAAGACAGGACAGAGATGGTTGGGCAGACTGCATATTTCTGGACTGCCAAAAAGCCTTTGATACAGTACCGCACATGAGACTGCTGTTCAAGCTCGAGAGGCAGGCGGGGGTGGGGGGAAAGGTCCTAGAATGGATAAGGAACTACCTAACAGGAAGGAGCCAAAGAGTTACGGTAAGGGGCGAGAAGTCGGACTGGCGAACAGTAACAAGTGGAGTACCACAAGGATCGGTGCTGGGACCAATTCTATTTCTTGTATATGTTAACGACATGTTTACAGGCGTAGAGTCCTACATGTCGATGTTTGCGGATGATGCAAAGTTGATGAGAAGAGTTGTGACAGATGAGGATTGCAGGATCCTCCAAGAGGACCTGAACAGATTGCAGAGATGGTCAGAGAAATGGCTACTAGAATTCAACACGAGCAAATGTAAAGTTATGGAAATGGGACTAGGAGATAGGAGACCAAAGGGACAGTACACAATGAAGGGGAACAGCCTACCTGTAACGACGCGTGAAAGAGACCTGGGGGTGGACGTAACACCTAATCTATCTCCTGAGGCACATATTAATAGGATAACGACAGCAGCGTACTCTACACTGGCAAAAGTTAGAACATCATTCAGAAACCTAAGTAGGAGGCATTTAGGTTGCTTTACACTGCCTACGTAAGGCCAGTCTTAGAGTATGCCGCCTCATCATGGAGTCCCCATCTGAAGAAGCATATAATGAAACTGGAAAAGGTTCAGAGGTTTGCAACGAGACTCGTCCCAGAGCTACGAGGGATGGGGTATGAAGAGCGCCTGAGGGAACTGTGCCTTACGACACTAGAAAGAAGAAGGGAGAGGGGGGACATGATAGGAACGTATAAGATACTCAGAGGAATTGACAGAGTGGACATAGACGAAATGTTCACACGGAATAGTAACAGAACGAGAGGACATGGATGGAAGCTTGAAACTCAGATGAGTCACATAGATGTTAGGAAGTTTTCTTTTAGCGTGAGAGTAGTGGGGAAATGGAATGCACTTCAGGAACAGGTTGTGGAAGCAAATACTATTCATAATTTTAAAACCAGGTATGATAGGGAAATAGGACAGGAGTCATTGCTGTAAACAACCGATGCTCGAAAGGCGGGATCCAAGAGTCAATGCTCGATCCTGCAGACACAACTAGGTAAGTACAACTAGGTGAGTACACATACATACACACACACACACACACGCACACACACACACACACACACACACACACACACACACACACACACACACACACACACACACACACACACACACACACACACACACACACACACACACACACACACACACACACACACACACACACACACACACATACTCACGCACATGAGTTCCTCAGAGTGAGGAGGGAAGCAGAGAGACAGTATGAAAATGACATTGCTAGTAAAGCTAAGACTCATCCAAAACTGCTCCTTAGCCACATCAGGAGGAAAACAGCAGTGAAGGAACAAGTGATGAAACTGAAAAAAGGGGAGAACACATACACAGAGAATGACAAGGAGGTGTGTGAGGAACTCAACAAGAGATTCCAGGAAGTCTTCCCAATAGAGCAAGGAGACGCCCCTGTACTAAATGGGGGGGCGGCAAACCAAGATCTTTGAGGTATTTGAGATATTTGTAGGTGCATGAGCTCACCTGTGATGAAGTCAAAAAGGAATCTTTTGGAGCTGAATGCCAATAAAGGTAATTGGACCTGACAGAATCTCACCATAGATAATAAAAAAGGGTGCAGAAGAACTAAGTGTGCCACTCTCCATGGTATATATCAGGTCACTGGAAACAGTAGACCTACCGGAAAGCTGGAAGACAGCAAATGTAGCCAATATACAAAAAGTGTGACAGGCAAGAGGCACTGAACTACAGGCCAGTTTCCCTAGCTTGTATTCCATACAAGGTGATGGAGAAGATTGGGAGGAAAAGGCTCGTAGAACATCTGGAGGAAAATAGCTTTGTAGTACACCACCAGCATGGGTTCAGAGATGGTAAATCCCATGCCTGTGCCTGTGAGGCACTCACAGGCTTAATAGAATTCTATGACCAGACGTCAAAAATTAGGCAAGAAAGAGAATGGTGGGCAGGCTGCATTTTCTCAGACTGTCAGAAAGACTTTGACACAGTACCCCATAAAACGTTGTTACAAAGGTTGGAAAAACGGGCAGGAGTAACAAGTAAGGTGCTCCAGTAGATAAAGGAGAATCTAAGCAGCAATAAACAGCGAGTAACTGTGACGGGGGAGGCATCAGAGTGGCGAGATGTCACCAGAGGAGTCCCACAGGGCTCTGTACTTGGACCCATCCTGTTTCTAATGTATGTATAATATATCTGAATTATGGTATTTGTGCTTGGGGTTCTACTACACAAAATCATCTACGTCCTCTAATTACTCAACACAAATCCGCTATTAGAACAATAAGAAACTCTGGCCCCAGACAGCACTCTGCCCCAGAATTTAAATCTTTGAACATGTTAGATATTAAATCTTTGCACATCCTCTTAAGTGTACTCTGTATATGCAGTATATGTTGTTGAATATGACCGAAAGGGTAAGATTAATAATTCTAACACGAATCTTCTCAATATTTCTTACGTTTTTCTTCACTGTCGGGGGTAATTGAAAAATTAACTCTCCAAAGTTCATTTTTACATTTTTATTTATGTCTGACGCCTAGAAGCATTTCACAAGACTTCTCACATTCTCATAGACTGATTTTTATGTACTCCGTTTCATGCTTACGTTTGCTTTTTGGTGAGGTGACAGGAAACAAACCATTGGGAAAAGACAGAACACGAAACAATGGGTATAAATGAGGTATGTAACCATGGGTATACATTTTATCTGTTAGTTTCTGAGCTGATTTGGGGTCTTGAAGTGGGTAGAATGTAATTATGTGATAATTGGCTGTTGATTGCTGGTTTTGACTTTTAGATGTGTAGGACCTCGCTGATGTTGAGCCCCCCTGTTATCGTTGTATCTGTCGATAATTTCTGTGTTGCTTGTTAAGATTTATCTGGTGATGGTCTGGTTATGTAAGGAGATTATGTGCTAATTGATGGAGCCCTGTTGTTTATGCATTGTTAATCACCTAGAAAAAGACGTTATTGTTGTCTTGCCTATGTACTGAGTTCTTTTGGGCTGACAGTCCCCAATTGGGCATTTAAAGGCATAGACGACGTTGGATTCTTTCAAGGCGTTCTGTTTTGTGTCTGGAGAGTTCTTCATGAGTAGGTTGGCCGTTTTCTTGTTTTTGTAGTAAATTGTTAATTGTATCTTCTGATTTGTGTCTGTGGGAATAACGTTCCTAGTAATAATATCTTTCAGGACACTTTGCTCCATTTGTGAGCCGTTGAAAAGAAGTTCCTGTAAAACAGTCTAATAGGGGGTACAAGTGTTGTGTTAGTTGACTCTTTAGAGGTTGCATGGCGTTTCATCTTTCTTTTTATGACGTCTTCAACATAACCGTTAGAGAAGCCATTGTTGACTAGGACCTGCCTTACTCTACAGAGTTCTTCGTCGACCTGCTTCCAACCAGAGCTGTGAGTGAGAGCTCGGTCGACGTAAGCATTGACGACATTCCTCTTGTACCTGTCTGGGCAGTCATTGTTGGCATTAAGGCACATTCCTATGTGTGTTTCTTTAGTGTAGACTGCAGTGTAGAAGCCACCATTCCTCTCTGTTACTGTTACATTTAGAAAGGGCAAATTTTCATCACTCTCAATCTCGTATATGAAAATCAACACCGAATTTTGCTCGAATGTCTCCTTCAGCTGCTGCAGACGTCTGACATCAGGTACCTGCATAAAAATGTCATCAATGTACCTGCAGTATATGGCGGGATTCAAGTCCATGTCAACTAACACCCTCTGCTCTATGGTGCCCATGTAGAAGTTCGCAAACAGGACACCTAGGGGAGAACCCGTAGCGTCCCCATCAACTGGCTATTACATGTTCCCATCGGGACTCAAGAAGGGTGCCTCTTAAGTGCAGGCTTGGAGTAACTTTCTCAGTATGCTCTCTGGTATGTCAAGAGGGGTACAAGCCAGATCACGATACACTCTGTCTATCATCATCCTGATTGTTTCGTTCAGAGGCACGCTAGTAAACAGCGACTCCACATCCAAAGAGGCTCTTACTCCTGTGGCCCGTGCTCCCCGCAGTAAGTCATTCCTTTGGAGACTTCAGGCTAAACTCACAAGGCACATAAGGAGTCAGCAAGCCGTTGAGTCACTTAGCCAGTCACTTAGTCTGTATGTGTGTGTGGATATCTGGCTGATGATTGGCCGAAGTGAGTTTCCAGGCTTGTGGGTCTTGACATTCCCATATGCGTAACCAGGTCTTCATTCCCCGATAACACTTGGCAGGTGGAGTCCGGATTTTTTGGCATTCACAGTTTCGATCACTCTGTTTACCTTCGTTTTCAATTCGGCTGTAGTGTCCTTCGTTACCTTTTGGAATTTAGCTTTCAAGTCCATCTTGAGTCCCGATGGGCACATGTATAAGCAAGTAGATGGGGTCGCCATGGGTTCTCCCCTAGGTGTCCTGTTTGCGAACTTCTACATGGGTACCTTACCTACCTTGGAGTTGTTCCAAGGCTTAGCGTCCCCGCGGCCCGGTCATCGACCAGGCCTCCTCGTTGCTGGACTGGTCAACCAGGCTGTTTGACGCGGCTGCTCGCAGTCTGACGTATGAATCACAGCCCATATCATCATCAATCATTTAGCCTGGTTGAACAGGTATCCTTTGGAGGTCAAGCTATCCAAGATATCTCGGTCAAGATATCTTGGTCTTTGGTTGATGAAGATATCCTTTTATCTCCAGGGTTCCATAGAGCAGAGGGTCTTAATTGACATGGACTTGAAACCCGCCATATACTGCAGGTACGTTGATGACATTTTTATGCAGGTACCTGATGTTAGACGTCTGACCCTATAGAGGTTGACAGGACTACAATATACTTGCTGGTTGGTCAGTAATTATTTTGGTGGCCTTAATAACCCTGCAGAGGTTGACAGGACTAACGTATACTTTCTGGTTGGTCAATAAATTATTGTTGTGGTCTTAATAACCCTCCAGATGATAACAGCCTTAAACCACAGATTATTGGTAATCTTGAGTTTAATTAACCAATTTCAGTAAGTTTTCATTAAAGGTTTTTAATAAATTATTTGTTTAAATTATATTCTTCGAAAACGTTTCATTTTAAAGAGAATGTGATTAAACAATTACATAGACCAAATTTTTCACTCAAGGAAGATATCTTTTCATATATTTCAACATGTACTGAGGACAGTTAATGAGTAAATTAACTGGTTATATGACCAAAGCTGCTCAATACAGAGGGAATAACCACAGGACACTCCAGGACGTCTTGGAGAGCAACTTAGAGAGGATGAATGAACGAAATATGAGACAACGGAACTTGGAGTGAACTTGTCTTAGGCTCAAAGCAACATGAATCGCCCGTTTGCCTGGTTTATGGATATCTCCAGTTTACCCCCTTCCCCCCCCCCCCCTCTCTGTCTGTCTGTCTGTTTCTCTCTCATTATTTTCTTCTCTCCATACATGTGAGTTCAAGAGTGGACGCCTGCTGACTCCTGTTAGCAGACTGAGAGATTTCGTTGACATAGGTCAAGTTAAACATTATTCTACTAGAATTCCCTGAAACACAACCCGCCAGTCGGTTTTACTTCCAGGTCTTCAATTGTTGGTGGCTGAACAGGGGCGAACAGTTGCTGACGTGTTCCCAGTCAATCCTCCCCTGGTTTTTGTCAGAGGGCGATTGGGAGTGTATATCTCTCTCTCTCCTATGTCCCTCTGGTTCTCATATGTTGCCAGAGGGGGAACTATCAGGAGAAAGCGCCAAACCATTACGACTATATAGTACTAGGAAGGGGTCAGGATAAGGATTTGGGATGAGACGGGGGAAGAAACCACTTGGACTGAACAAGGGGACACAGGTGAAAACTTAGTACCCAGATGAGCCACAGAGAAGTTAGAAAGAATTTTTTCAGTGTCAGAGTAGTTAATAAATGGAATGCATTAAGTAGTGTTATGGTGGAGGCTGACTCTATACACAGTTTCAAATGTAGATATGATAGAGCCCAATAGTTTCAGGAATCTGTACACCAGTTGACAGTTGTGAGGCGGGACCAAAGAGCCAGAGCTCAACCCCCGCAAACACAACTAGGTGAGTACTGTCGGGATCGAACGCCGACCTGCATAAAGCGAGACCGTCGCTCTACCGTCCAGCCCAAGTAGTTGAACATATGTTGACAGAGTGAGTCAGAATTTCAAAGAAACTTACAGGATGTGTCCATCCTGTCACCACTGATAACAGGAGAGCTGGAGGCTTAACAAACACTCCGACACTCTTGCACAATTGTGAAAACTCAAGACAATCTCATTAACTTCCTCTTCCACCGAAAAAACTTTGAACCATCTTTAAATACACATATACACTATTAGACCCTTAAACCCCCCCCCCCACCCTCAACCACCTTTATACACTCAATATACCCTCACAAATTAGCACCTAACTCACCTGTACACAACCCTAAGTCACCTCCATACACCTTGACAGTGCTTCACGGCCTCATACCCTCACCGCGTTATACACTCACCAGTTGATTGACGGTTGAGAGGTGGGACCTAAGAGCCGAAGCTCAACCCCTTGCTAACATAGGTAATAATACTTTCATTCCCCCTTGGTAGACTATATAGCCATAATACTGCTGTTGCCCGGGTGTAGTGTATTCCGTGCATGGTGAGCATATTGGCCACATTTTAATAATAACTCTTAGATCATTTTGTTTCTCAACTGGTGGCTTATGTACCCACTGTCATAGGCCTAACTTACAACGCGGTAAGTGGCTTCATGAAGCCACTTACTTCATGAAGCCACATGAAGCCACTTACAACTAGGGGCTTCATGTAATATACAATTTATGTATCTACTAATTAACGACTGTAACATGTTCCTGTGTTTTCCGTCAAGTAAATTATTATTATTATTAATCTACCAAGGGTCTCGGTAGTACAGCTGGTTTCGTTCTCGACTCACACTCTGCAATCCCCGAGTTGAACAGTAATGGTTGGGCACGTTTCCTATCACGTAATGTCTCTGTTCACCTAGGAGTAAATAGGTAGCCAGGGGCTAGTCAGCTTGTTGCGGGGTTCCATCCAGGCGGGTGTTCAGTAGTTCTACCTCAGGGAGCGGTAACCTTGTTATAAGCCGAAGTGTATACATATACACACGTTGCCTGTCCCTGACAAAATTAATTATAATTATATTATAAATTACAATAATATGATAAATTATAATTATGAGTATACTAGCTGTACCTGGCCACGCGTTGCTGTGGCTCAGCAACACATGTGCGTTGCTGAGCCACAGCAACCTTCCCCTGTCTCCTAGTTCTCCCCACCATTCCCCATGCCCCGTCTCCTCGTCCTCAGAACCATTCCTCTCTCACCCGTCCCCTCTTCCTCCCCACTATTCCTCCCCTCCCCCGTCCCTTTGTCCTCCTCAACATTCCCCACTCCAGTGTTGGTTCGTCCTTCTAACCATTCCCCACTCCATCGTCCCATCCTCCTCTCCACCATCTCCCACTCCCCCATCCCCTCATCCTCCCTACCATTCCCCCCTCCCCCCGTCCCCTCGTCCTTTCCACCAACCCCCACACCTCTGTCTCCTTGTCCTCCCCACCATTCTCCATTCCTCTATCCTCTCGTCCCCACTCTCTTGTTCGATGCATTCCCAAACAATCTGATGATCCCAACAGAAAATTAAGAACATCAAATGATCAGATGTTCCCATCACTGAAATATAAGAAAAACAGATAAATCAACGAAATTAAAAAAATGAAAAAATACAAAAATATACTACACTCAGGCAATGAACGGTATGGTAAACAACACAGCTCAATTTCAACGCAATGTTACACAAAATAAATTAAATCCAAATGAAAATAAATCGAAATTTATGAAAATTTAATTTATCAATGCAATCGGAAACACTAAAAAGGAATCGTAACATATTTAGTCTTACGTGATTTTCTATTACATTCAACAGATTGCGTTGTTTTTCAAAAAAACATGTTTTTACATGTCACAGGTGTGGCATCTATATAGTCGGTATATAAAACATGCGTGTATTCAAATGGAACGTTGTATCAAAATTTCAAAGCAATCCATGAAGAACTTTTCGAGATTTCTGTGTGTGTTGCTCTTACGTCCAACAGATTGGCGCTGTTTTAAAAAAACAATAACATAACTTTTCTGTCACAGGTGAGGCATGCATACAGTAGGTATATAAAAACACGCACCTATTCGAATGCAATGTTGTGTCAAAATTTCAAAGCAATCGGTAAAGATGTTTCGAAGATTTCCCTCACATGGAAAACACTTGAAAAAATACAGTTTTAAAAAAAAAAGTCACAGACATAACATCTATATATATATATATATATATATATATATATATATATATATATATATATATAAACACGCTCGGATGCGAATGGAATGTTGTGTGAAAATTTCAAAGCAATCGGTGAAGAACTTTCTGAGATTAAGATTAGCTATTTTGAACAAACGACCATATACATTTTTATATATATATAAACATACATAAAAAAATACATAAAAAACAGAACGGGGGGAGGGTATATATATATATATATATATATATATATATATATATATATATATATATATATATATATATATATATATATATATATATATATATATATATATATATATATATATATATATATGCTAGCAGTACCCGGCCACGCATTGGCCGGGTACTGCTAGTATATATATTCCTGTCCCCTGGAACCTTCCCTGTCCCCCAGTCCTCCCCACAATTCCCCCCCTCACCCGTCTACTCGCCCTTCCAACCATTCCCCACTCCCCTGTCCCTTTGTCTTACCCACCATTCTCCATTCCCTTATCCCCTCGTCACCACTATCCGAAACTCCCCCGTCCCCTCGTCCTTCCCCAGCATTACCCCCTCCCTTGTCCCCTCGTCCTCTCCACCATCTCTCATTTCCGTCCCCTCGTCATCCCCACCATTCCCCACTCCTTCGTCCGATTCCTTCCCAAATGATCTGATGTTCCCATCACTGAAATATAAGAAAAACAGGTAAAAAATGAAATGAAAATGTGAAAAAGTAAAAAAATAAACTTTACTCACAAAATGAATGGTATGGTAAACAACACAGCTCAATTCCAACGCAATTCACACAAAATAATTCAATAAAAAATCAAATAAATCGAAATCTATGAAAATAAAATATATCAATGCAATCGGAAACATTCAAATGGAATTCGTGACATATTTAGTATAGCATGCATGTTGCTATTATTTATTTATTTATTTATTTATATACAAGAAGGTACATTGTGTTTGTGAGAATACATAGCATAGTACAGTTATTGCACTCTTGTAAAGCCACTAGTACGCGCAGCGTTTCGGGCAGCTCCTTAATCTAACAGATAATTTTAAGTAGGTAAATTCTAGCAGAATTAATAAAATGATAACAAATACATTGCAAGAAAAAAAATGAGATGAGAGAGATTAGTAAGTATATTAAAGCACATTGGTATATTAAAGCTCTGATTGATTACATTGACAGCTTGATTGGTAATTTATACAAGATTAATAGACATCATACAGCAGATTGACAGCACATATAAGAAGACAGCAATGATCACAATGGTAAAGATGTTCGGATTGGGTACATAAAGATTGGGAGATTGGGTAGCAATAGATGCAGTGCAATTTTAAAGCAAAAGATAAAAAACTATGAAGATGAAATTAGGTACTTTTTAGTATTGTTTTTGAATGATGCAAAAGTTGGACAGCTTTTCAATTCAATAGGGAGTGGGTTCCATAGACTGGGTCCCTTTATTTGCATAGAGTGTTTACACAGATTAAGTTTGACTCTGGGGATATCAAAGAGATATTTATTTCTGGTGTGGTGATAATGGGTCCTATTACATCTGTCCAGGGAGAGTTTCAGAGCAGGATTTGCATTTGAGAACAGGGTTTTGTAAATGTAGTTGACAAAAGAGAATTTGTGGAGTGAGATTATGTTTAGCATGTTAAGGGAGTTAAACAAAGGGGCTGAGTGTTGTCTGAAAGCAGAATTGGTTATTATTCTGATAGCAGATTTTTGCTGGGTAATGATGGACTTGAGGTGGTTTGCAGTGGTTGAACCCCATGCACAGATACCATAATTAAAATAGGGATAGATTAGTACATAATATAGAGAGATGAGAGCAGAGTTAGGTACATAATATCTGATTTTGGAGAGTATCCAACTGTTTTAGAGACTTTGTTAGTTATGTGTTGTATGTGGGTGCTGAAGTTGAGTCTCTTGTCTAGGAATCTGAGAAACTTTCCATCATTTTTATTGCTGATGCCTATCAGCAATAAATATTGTTCATTGTCTATCTGAAGCTGAATTGCATTTGTAGATTTGCTTCCAAATAAGATGTAGTAGGTCTTTTTTAAGTTAAGTGTTAGTTTGTTGGTTGACATCCATAAGTGGACTTTTTTAGTTCATTATTAACAACATTATTTAGTGTATGTGGGTTGGAGTTAGAGTAGATGAGGGTAGTATCATCAGCAAACAAAATAGGTTTCAGAATGTTAGAGACATTAGGCAGATCATTGATGTATATAAGAAATAGGAGACCTTAGATGCTGCTCTGTGGCACTCCAACGGTTATTGGTAGAGAGGGAGAGGTAATATTATTGATGGCTTCACATTGGTGTCTATCACTAAGATAGGATTGGATATCGTCCAGTGCATGGCCTCGGATTCCATAAAGATGGAGTTTACGTAAGAGGTAATTGTGATTAACAGTATCAAAGGCCTTTCTCAGGTCAATGAAGAGTAAAATCGGAACGAATCGAAATTATGTGCAACAGATGGCGCTGTTTTTCAAAAACGCATGTTTTTACTTGTCACATAGGTGGCATCTATATAGTAGGTATATAAAAAGACGCGCATATTCGAATGGAACGTTGTGTCAGAATTTTAAAGCAATTGGTGAAGAACTTTGGGAGATTACAGCATGTGTTGGTCTTACATCCAACAGATGGCATTGTTTAAAAAAAAATAACATGTTTTCTCTGGTCACAGGTAAGGCATGTATATAGTAAGTACATAGAAACACGTGCCTATTCGAATGCAACGTCGTGTCAAAATTTGAAAGCAATCGATAAAGAGGTTTCGAAGATTTCTGTCATGTGAAAAACTCATGAAAAACAGTTAAAAAAAAAACATGTTTTTCTTCCGTCACAGACGTGACATCAATATAATATGTATATAAAAACCTGCTCGGATGCGAATGGAACATTGTGTGAAAATATCAAAGCCATCGGTGAAAAACTTTCGGAGATTAGCTATTTTGAACAAACGAACATTTCCATTTTTATTTATATAGATTGGCAAACATAGAAAACGTTGAGGGCCTGGCGAGGGCATGAGGACAAACTCTACTATTGTGAGCCTCGGACGCACTTCCACCAAACATGTAACTTGCCTACATTATCGCCACTCTCATAATATTTAAAAGCTCCAGAATTTTGTGTATTTCGTCTTCCCATTTATCCCTCCCTTTACCCCTCTCCCTTTATCTCTCTCTCTCTCTAAGAGAGAGCCAACATGGGTTCAGGGAGGGTAAATCTTGCTTGACAGGCTTTATAAAATTCTACAACCAGGTGACAAAGATTAAGCAAGAAAGAGAGGGCTGGACGGACTGCATTTTCTTGGATTGTCGGAAAGCCTTTGACACAGTACCGCATAAGAGGCTGGTACATAAGCTGGAGAGACAGGCAGGTGTAGCTGGTAAGGTGCTCCAGTGGATAAGGGAGTACCTAAGCAATAGGAAGCAGAGAGTTACGGTGAGGGATGAGACCTCCGATTGGCGTGAAGTCACCAGTGGAGTCCCACAAGGCTCTGTACTCGGTCCTATCTTATTTCTGATATATGTAAATGATCTCCCGGAGGGTATCGATTCATTTCTCTCAATGTTTGCGGACGATGCCAAAATTACGAGAAGGATTAAGACAGTTTGAGGCTTCAAGAAGACCAAGACAAGCTGAAGGAATGGTCGAACAAATGGTTGTTAGAGTTAAATCCAACCAAATGTAATGTAGATATGTGTAGGGAGCAGGAGGCCAGATACAAGGTATCATCTGGGAGAGGAAATTCTTCAGGAGTCAGAGAAAGAAAAAGACTTGGGGGTTCATATCACACCAGACCTGTCTCCTGCAGCTCATATCAAGAGGATAACATCAGCGGCATATGTCAGGCTGGCCAACATACGTACGGCATTCAGAAACTTGAGTAAAGAATCATTCAGAACTTTGTATACCACATATGTCAGGCCAATCCTAGAGTATGCAGCCCCAGCATGGAGTCCATATCTAGTCAAAGATAAGACTAAACTGGAAAAGGTTCAAAGGTTTGCTACCAGACTAGTACCCGAGCTGAGAGGTATGAGCTACGAGTAGAGACTACGGGAATTAAACCTCACTTCGATGGAAGACAGAAGAGTTAGGGGGGGACATGATCACCACATTCAAGATTCTGAAGGGAATTGATAGGGTAGATAAAGACAGGCTATTTAACACAAGGGACACACGCACAAGGGTACACAGGTTTAAACTGAGTGCCCAAATGAGCCACAGAGATATTAGAAAGAACTTTTTTAGTGTCAGAGTGGTTGACAAATAGAATGCATTAGGAAGTGATGTGGTGGAGGCTGACTCCATACACAGTTTCAAGTGTAGATATGATAGAGCCCAATAGGCTCAGGAATCTGTACACCTGTTAATTGACAGGTGTACAGATTCCTGTACACCTGATTCATGTAATCGTACAAAAAGGCGGGACCAAAGAGATAGAGCTCAACCCCCGCAAACACAACTAGGTGAATACAACTAGGTGAGTACACACACACACATTCAGGAAGGGGAAATCTTGCCTAAAAGGCTTGGAAGAATTCTACGACCAGGTGACAAAGATTAAGCAAGAAAGAGAAGGATGGGCGGACTGCATTTTGTTGGACTGTCGGAAAGCCTTTGACACAGTACCCCATAAAAAGTTGATGCATAAGCTGGAGAAACAGGCAGGAGTAACTGGTAGGGCGCTCCAGTGGATAAGGGAGTACCTAAGCAATAGGAAGCAGAGAGTTATAGTGAGGAGTGAGACCTCAGACTGGCGTGAAGTCACCAGTGGAGTCACACAGAGCTCTGTACTTGGACCTATCCTGTTTCTGATATACGTAAATGATCTCCCAGAGGGTATAGACTCATTCCTCTCAATGTTTGCTGACGACGCCAAAATTATGAGAAGGATTAAGACAGAGGAGGACAGCTTGAGGCTTCAAGAAGACTTGGCAAGCTGCAGGAATGGTCGAACAAATGGCTGTTAGAGTTTAACCCAAGCAAATGTAATGTAATGAAGATAGGGGTAGGAAGCAGGAGACCAGATACAAGGTATCATTTGAGAGATGAAATACTTCAAGAGTCAGAGAGAGAGAGAGAGAGAGAGAGACCTGGGGTTGATATCATGCCAGACCTGTCCCCTGAAGTTCATATCAAGAGGATAACTTCAGCAGTATATGCCAGGTTGGCTAACATAAGAACGGCCTTCAGAAACTTGTGTAAGGAATCTTTCAGAACATTATATACCACATATGTCAGAACAATTCTGGAGTATGCGGCTCCAGCATGGAGTCTATATCTAGTCAAGCATAAGACTAATCTGGAAAAAGTTCAAAGGTTTGCCACCAGACTAGTACCCGAGCTGAGAGGTATGAGCTACGAGGAGAGACTACGGGAATTAAACCTCATTTCGTTGGAAGACAGAAGAGTTAGGGGGGACATGATCAACACATTCAAGATTCTCAAGGGAATCGACAGGGTTGATAAAGACAGGCTATTTAACACAAGGGGCACACGCACTAGGGGACACAGGTGGAAACTGAGCGCCCAAATGAGCCACAGAGATATTAGAAAGAATTTTTTTAGTGTCAGAGTGGTTGACAAATGGAATGCATTAGGAAGTAATGTGGTGGAGGCTGACTCCATTCCCAGTTTCAAGTATAGATATGATAGAGCCCAATAAGCTCAGGAACCTGTACACCTGTTGATTGACGGTTTAGAGGCGTGACCAAAGAGTCAGAGCTCAACCCCCGCAAGCACAACTAGGTGAGTACACACACACACACACACACACACACACACACACACACACACACACACACACACACACATATATATATATATATATATATATATATATATATATATATATATATATAACTGAAAACTCACACCCCCAGTTGTATATAGTCCTGGGGACCATTCAGGCTTGTTTGCATATATATATATATATATATATATATATATATATATATATATATATATATATATATATGTATATATATATATATATATATATATATATATATATAATATATATATTTATATATATATATAATATATATATATATATAATATATATATATATTTATATATATAATATATATATATATATATATATATATATATATATATATATATGTATATACATATATATATATATATAAATATATATATATATATATATATATATATATATATATATATATATATATATATATATATATATATATATATATATGTATGTCGTACCTAGTACAATACAATACAATACAATACAATTTTATTTAGGTAAGGTACATACATACAATACATATTTACAAGGATTGTTTGACTTATAGGTATAGCTAGTACATACAATGCCTAAAGCCACTATTACGCAAAGCGTTTCGGGCATGATAAACTTAAATGACAAGCTTAATACTAATTGAGCATAATGAGTAGAATGAAAACAAGAAATGAAAACATAGATGAAAAAGCAGCACAAATACAATTATGTCGACAAACAGCGCTCTTTAAAGAAAAAAACAGACATTGGTTGACAATAGAAGGGTAAGGTAGGTTACAGGGAATTTATTAGGTATAGCTTCGCTTTTAACTTTTAAACTGGTTGAGAGAGGTACAGTCTTTAACATGGTTGGGAAGGTCATTCCACATTCTGGGCCCCTTGATTTGTAGAGCATTTCTAGTTTGATTAAGTCGTACTCTAGGAATATCAAAACTGTATTTATTTCTGGTGTGATGCTCATGGGTTCTGATACAACCTTCTATGAAGCTTTTGAGATCAGGATTGGCATTATAGTTTAGCGTTTTATATATGTATAATACACATGAGAGAATGTGCATTGACTTAATGTCTAACATATTCAGAGATTTAAGTAGGGGTACCGAGTGATGTCTGGGGCCAGAATTGGATATTGTCCTAATCGCAGCTTTGTGTTGAGTAATTAGAGGACGTAAGTGATTTTGGGTAGTAGAGCCCCAAGCACAAATACCATAGTTGAGATATGGATAGATAAGGGAGTAATAGAGAGTCACCAGGGCAGGGCGTGGTACATAATATCTGATCTTAGAAAGAATGCCCACAGTTTTTGAAACTTTTTTTGATATGTTTAGAATGTGTCCCTGGAAATTAAGCTTGTGGTCAATGAGAATGCCAAATAATTTGCCATCTAATTTGTTACAAATTTGGGTATTGTTTATTTTGAGACTTATTTGATTAGAGGATTTATTGCCAAACAGAATATAAAAGGTTTTGTCAATGTTAAGGGTGAGTTTGTTGGCAGTTAGCCACAGATGGACTTTATTTAGCTCAGTATCTACTGTGGCATTTAGAGCTAGGGGATCAGGACTGGAGTAAATGAAGGTTGTGTCGTCAGCAAATAGAATTGGTTTGAGGTGTTGGGAGGCATTTGGAAGGTCATTAATGTAGATGAGAAAGAGGAGAGGGCCAAGTATGCTGCCCTGGGGAACACCAATGTTGATGGGTAGGGTGGGAGAAATTGTATTATTCACAGAAACATATTGGAGCCTATCAGTAAGGTAGGATTTGAGGTATTGTAGGGAGTGTCCTCTGACTCCATAATGATGTAATTTAAGAAGAAGGTTTTGGTGGTTGACAGTGTCAAAAGCTTTACGCAGGTCCACAAACAACCCAACAGGGAACTCATTTTTATCAAGAGCTGTATGAATCGAGTTAAGCATACTAATAAGTGCATCGTTAGTGCTTTTTTTGGGTCTGAAGCCATATTGGCAAGGGCTAAGTATATTGAGTTTGGCTAGATATGAGTAAAGCTGCTTATAGATTAGTTTTTCAAAAATTTTTGACAAGTTTGGCAGGATAGATATAGGTCTGTAGTTGTTAACATCTGTGAGATTACCACATTTGTGGACAGGCGTTACTCTCGCTTTTTTTTAGAATATCTGGGAAGGTTTGGAGTTCAAGTGACTTGTTGAAGAGCAAAGCAATAGCAGGGGCTAAAGATCTGGAGGCTTTTTTGTAAATTAAAGTTGGTATCTCCTCAAGGGCACCAGACTTGGTTTTAAGGGAAAGGATTATCTCATTGACGTCAGTGGAATTAATAGGCTTTAGGTACAGAGACTGTGGATAGTTACCTGAAAGATAGTCATTAATGTCTGTACTGGAAGATGGAATATCATTTGCAAGGGATGAACCAATGGAAGAGAAGAACCTATTGAACTCAATAGCAGAATCCGAACTTAACCAACCTTACCTAACCTAACCTAACCTATCTTTATAGGTTAGGTTAGGTTAGGTAGCCAAAAAAGTTAGGTTATGTTAGGTTAGGTAGGTTAGGTTAGGTTAGGTTAGGTTAGGTTAGGTTAGGTTAGGTTAGGTAGCCAAAAAAGTTAGGTTATGTTAGGTTAGGTAGGTTAGGTAGTCAAAAAAATATTAATTCATGAAAACTTGGCTTATTAGGCAAATCGGGCCTTGCATAGTAGGCTGAGAAGTGCGTTCTGGCTACTTGGTACGACATATATATATATATATATATATATATATATATATATATATATATATATATATATATGTATGCAAACAAGCCTGAATGGTCCCCAGGACTATATACAACTGAAAACTCACACCCCAGAAGTGACTCGAACCCATACTGCCAGGAGCAACGCAACTGGTATGTACAGGGACGCCTTAATCCGCTTTGTCCGGTCGTGATGGTCAAGCGGATTAAGGCGTCCCTGTACATACCAGTTGCGTTGCTCCTGGCAGTATGGGTTCGAGTCACTTCTGGGGTGTGAGTTTTCAGTTATATATATATATATATATATATATATATATATATATATATATATATACATATATATATATATATATATATATATATATATATATATATATATATATATATATATATATATATATATATATACAGAGGGCCATAGTTCCTCTAGCACGGACTACGTTGCTGAGTTGGGATCTCAGCAGCAGTTCTCGTCACCAGTTGACACTCGCACCCCTACACGTCGGTCAGAGATGATGATATTTACTTAGGTAGGGAATTAGCTTTTTTTCAGAGCACAAAGTTCGCTAATTCTGTAAATATCATATTTCATTTAGTGGGAAAACCCTTGCTTCTGTCCTATAGAGACTCGGCAAGGTATGCCTACATTCTTGGACTACCTTATTCACTTTTGAAACAATTAAATGTTTCATTTGTTTTAGAAACTCAGTTTCATTTTTATTTAGTAGGATTTTTTTGCCCTTATTCTCTAACATTGAGTACCGGGTACAAGGTTTCCTGCGATTTGGATTGACTAATCATTTACCATACTAATATTAACGTTAGTTGTTAAAGATTGTTACCAGTTGCCACGTCATCCTGTTACTGACACTTACATTATCACCAGTATATTCGTTGTACATTTATTTGCTATTTTCAATATGTTTCGTCTCCAAGCATTTCGTAACGACCCAACAAGTGAAATAGGGAACTTAAGTTGTGCCTAGAGGACCGAATTACAAACTCTTTCACACGAGTATCAACTAGATGTTCCCCATGGCGCCAACAAAAATGACTTGCATTATATAATCTTGGATCACGTCTTAGAGGAAGGAAAGATAGACTCTGAAACTCACGAAAACTATTCTATTGCAGATAAACATGCGCTGGCAGCTATGAAATTGAAGCTGGAACTAGCCAACATAGAGCGGGAACAACAAAAAGAAGCTCTCCACATAAGGGAACGAGAGGCTGTCTTAAGGAAAGAAGAACAGGAACGCGAGGTGGGCCCTCAAAGAACGTGATGCTACCCTACTCAGTGAGCGGGAGAGGGAACAGCTGGAAACAAAAAAACGTCACCTGGAGATGCAACGCGAGCATGATAAGAAGCAAGCTGATATGGCTCTCGCATGTCGTCAACAAGAACTCACGTTGGAAACTACACACCACACTCAGCACCAACAAGCTACAGCTAGTCTTCCCGCAAGTTTCAATGTCTTCCATGCAAGTAAGTTAATGCCACCATATGTTGAGACAGAGACCGGTATTTTTCACCACTTTTGAGACCCTAGCTAAAAAACTTAGCTGGCCTGAAGATCAATGGTCTACCATTCTCAGAGTGCACCTCACAGGTAGAGCTGCGGTTACTCTCAGTACCTTAGCGTCTGAGAATGACTACCAGACCCTGAAGCAAGCAGTTTTGGACGCCTACCTTCTCTCCACCGAAAGCTACAGACGAAAATTCCGTGATTATCTAAAGGCAAGTACCACCACCTTTCTAGAATTTGCCAATACAAAGAAAAGATATTTCATGAAATGGCTGGAAGCAGCACATGTCTCTATATTTTCAGAACTCATCAACCTCATTCTAGTTGATGAATTCTTGAGACGTGTTCCCCTTCTATCCGTTTATATTTAGCAGATAAAGAAGAAACCGACTACAACAAATGTGCAAAGTCGGCTGACACCTACAGCCTCATACACCGGCTAACACCAGACCCACCTTCCAGTAAGAAGTCTTGGTATAGTTATGATAAAGTGAGTACCGATCAAGCGAGCTCTCAATTGTATTGTAAGTATTGCAAACTCTATGGACATACCATAGATAAATGTGGGAAAGCTCAATACAAAGGCAATAATGAAACTACTAAACCCAAACCGACTCCTAAGTCCGGTAAGCCTGTGATGAATGTTGGTGTACCTGTTAATGATCTTTCTCTCTTCAGTAAACACCTGTATCCTGGATCTGTCTCTGCCAACGGTACAGATTCGGAGGGACGCTTCAAATTGAAGATCTTGAGGGACACAGCGGCTCTTCAGTCAATAATATTGAAATCAGCTGTGCCTAACATCACCTACACCTGGGAAACCGTCATTATCACTGACCTCACTGCTACCACTCCGCATCCACTCGCCAGAGTCCACCTGGATTGTCCTTTCGTGACCGGTGAAGTCCAAGTCGCCATCAGGGAGAAGCCTTTTCCCATGTCTGGAGTGCAACTTCTCCTGGGCAACGACTTGGCAGAAGATCTGCAACCGTCCAACCTGATCATCATGGACAAACCCCAGGTGTGTAACTCTGTAGTGGACAATCTCATCCTTAAGTATGTTCCAGAAGAGGTCCAAGAAAGTGATGAAGTTTCTCCTCCGGTTTTGGTGACCACCCGTGCACAAGCTGCACGCCCGCAACCAGCTGACACTACTGCTACCGCTGACCCTCAAGACCATCAGAATCTACCACCGAATCTTACTATGTTGGAGTTCCGTAAGTTACAGAGGGAGGAGTTCCGTAAGTTACAGAGGGAAGATCAATCATTAACACCATTATTCTTCCAGGCTGAGACTCAACCTGACAGTATCCCTGGGTTCTTCCTAGAGAATCAGTTGCTCTACCGCAGGGTACAGACCCAGTAAGCTGAAGGAGGATGACGATTGGGCCAATGTCGAACAACTAGTGGTTCCCACCAGCCTACGGCCCGATATTCTACACCTGGCCCACGGAGCACTTTCTCACTATGGTTTTAACAAAACCTACCACGGAATCAGACAAGACTACTACTGGCCAGGTATGGTTAAAGACGTCAAAAGTTACGTGCAACAGTGTCATGTATGTCAGATGGCAGGGAAACCTAACATCCCTATTCCCAAGGCTCCTTTAATTCCCATCCAGGTGCCTGCGGATCCTTTCCACAGACTCATCATAGACTGTGTTGGTCCTTTACCCCGGACCAGTTCTGGCAACGCCTATATACTAACCATCCTGTGTCCAACCACCAGATTCCCCATAGCAGTTCCTGTAAAGAACATTACGGCTGCTACTGTGGTGAAACAACTATTGAAGATCTTTACTCAATACGGATTTCCACGGGAGGTTCAAAGTGACTGTGGCACCAACTTCACCAGTGATCTCTTCAAGAAGACACTGGAAGAGTTCAACATCACTCAGGTATTGTCCAGCCCCTATCATCCTGCTTCACAGGGTTCTCTTGAACGTAGTCATCAAACGATAAAAGCACTCCTAAAGTAATTTTCCAATGAAACCTTAAAAGACTGGGATAAACAACTTGACCTCATCAAGTGCATTTTCAGAAGTCTCCCTAATGAGTCTCTAGGAGTATCTCCTTATGAGATGCTCTACGGACGTAAGTGCCGTACTCCTCTCAAAGCTTTTAAAGACTCTACATGATGCCATCTTCAGTGACCCTCAGAATGTGCCCCAGTTTCTTCAAAACTTAAAGCACATTCTAGAGAGAGTACGTAAATTTGCTAATGACAATCTATTGAAAGCTCAGGGGAGGATGAAGACCCATTTTTACCAAAGCAGCAAAATAAGGAAATTTAAACCAGGAGACTTCGTGTTGGCATATTTTCCTATCCCAGGTTCTCCATTGCAAAATAAGTTTTCAGGACCATACCGCATCAAGGAGTGCAGAAACAACTACAACTACGTTCTTGAGACTCCAGATAGGCGGCTGAGGACCCAGTTGTGCCACATCAATCTACTCAAGGAGTATAAAGGTATTCCCCCCACTGTGTTAATGTCACTCTCCGCTTTCAAAGATCCATACCTCCACAGTGAGACCTTCCCTGCTTCTCCTCCGGAAAGCTCTGACTCTGAAATCCGTAATGATCTTCCTAAAAATTTACAGGACTATGATAGTGCACCTTTGCTATGTTCTGATCCCATTCTCGCCTCTCCAGATATCACGAAGCCCTTCCTCATCAAGGTCGACGCCAGTAGTACCGGCATCGGGGGCGTCCTACAACAACAACGAGGCGAGGAGGTTCTTCCTGTTAGCTACCATAGCTACGAGTTGAAACCTCACCAGAAGAACTACAGCACTATCGAAAAGGAACTCTTCTCCATCGTCCTGAATCTGCAACATTTTGAACCTTACCTACAGGGGAATCGGACTATTACCATCTACTCGCACCATAATCCCCTGCGGTTCCTACAACAGGCCCAATTCAGCAATCAACGTCTTCTACGCTGGGCCCTGTACTTACAGAATTTTAATCTGGAGAACTTCTATATCAAAGGTTCGGACAACATCATAGCCGACGCCCTCTCCAGAGTCTACGAGGTAGAAACAGCTACTCCTACCTCTACAACAGCCACTGAAGTACTTAACCCGTAAGAGCAGGCTTCGGGGGAGAGCTGTTACGATAATCTCCTTCAAGAGAGATTAGGCCTGTTCTTTCCTACCATCACGCTACTTCAGTACATCTAAAACATCTAAAAACTACAAGCAAGTGTAGTAAATATTGAGTCAAATACGTTTTGCCAGGTGCAAAACATATCATCACACTCGCTCTCCACCCTCCCCCCTCCCTCGTCGCCAATCACCAAGCTACCATTTCCAGCCTGCCTGCTTCTGATTGGTAAATCGACGTCTGCACCACTGCACCTCAGCGCCCTCTACCTAGGCGATGTCTGGGCCTGAACCAGTCATTGAAGTTAGAATATCCTGTGCTCACAAGCTGTAACCAGCCAACTGATATACGCTTTGTTTATTGGTGGATGTTGTCAGCTAGCGCTATATTCTCAGCACCTGTTTAATCATTTTTCTGTCTTTATCTTATTTGTAGAGTAACGTCACCACAGTTCTTATTTTTATGTTATATTTTTTTTGACTTGTTAATTTGCACTGTACATAGCCAAGGAATTGTCTTAATTTGTTTTTAAGTTAATTAAAGTTTCATTGTTCATACTATGTGTTTTGCGTGTCTTCCCTTACTTTACCACAGACAACAGCCAAGCAGTCAACATCATTGTTTTTCTTTTTTTTCTCTAAATGTGATTAGGCATTAACATCAGCCAAAGTGAGGACTGCATTACCATCTACACTTTCCCGTCACAAAATATATATATATATATATATATATATATATATATATATATATATATATATATATATATATATATATATATATATATGTATATATATATATATATATATATATGTATATATATATGTCGTACCTAGTAGCCAGAACGCACTTCTCGGCCTACTATGCAAGGCCCGATTTGCCTAATAAGCCAAGTTTTCCTGAAGTAATATAATTTCTCTAATTTTTTTCTTATGAAATGATAAAGCTACCCATTTCAATATGTATGAGGTCAATTTTTTTTTATTGGAGTTAAAATTAACGTAGATATATGACCGAACCTAACCAACCCTACCTAACCTAACCTAACCTATCTTTATAGGTTAGGTTAGGTTAGGTAGCCGAAAAAGTTAGGTTAGGTTAGGTTAGGTAGGTTAGGTAGTCGAAAAACAATTAATTCATGAAAACTTGGCTTATTAGGCAAATAGGGCCTTGCATAGTAGGCCGAGAAGTGCGTTCTGGCTACTAGGTACGACATATATATATATATATATATATATATATATATATATATATATATATATATATATATATATATATATATATATATATATATTGTCGGGGTTCCTCGGTGAGCAACAGTATACACAAGGTCACTCACCGTAGCCCTGCGGGTCTTCACTCTATCCTCGCGGCGCCACTGTACGCCAGGAGGGTATCCCAGTCAATCCCAACCGGCCTCTGATCGAGAAGGAGTGGGAACACAACTTGTTCACTTAACTGTTGTATGCCCGCCCCAACATAGGGCTCTACTACTAACCACAAGGTCGCCAACTGGTGTTTTCGGTGTCCAGTAACACGTCAGTGGTTTTGTTGAATTGTGGTAACAGTGGCAAGAACACACTCAATATGTCTGAATCAGGCAGGTATTTACTTCTAGCGCTCTCTGCTTTCAGGTATTATATAGCCACAAGAAATATGGAGGGGATGATATAAACACCAATGTACTTTGTATTTTACTTAAAACTCCTTCAAAGACATCACAAGATTATATCAATAAGCAAACAGCTGTTTCAGGCGGGAGCCGCTCGTTCCCACATATAATATGAACTCGCCAAGCTGGCAATGCTCCCCCTCACGTCAATGTCAAAATCAGCAGGGCGACTATCCCTGCGCGAATGTCACTTTATCTGTTTGCTTGTTTTCCTGGCGTCACGCGCTCTGTTTCTTTAAGTTCTCAAAGATCACTAGAAGATCGAACACACAATATTTGCGACAACATCACATAAACACTTAGCTACACTGATCTTGTGCTCAATCAAACATTTCTATATTAAAGGTGACAATAATTCACTGTCATGGTATTACACACTGCCCTTCATTTAATGATAACGTATGCAAGTATATATCACTGGAGTTCTCAGTAATTCCTTCCGTGGGCGATAACACAATCACTGCACACATGAATGATTATTCAATACACAATCATAGACATATATATATATGTGGATGAGTCATAGACATCAATAAAGGCAATAACATAGTTACTGGGCACATAGCCTAACTCCCAAATACTGGCATATTTATATATATATATTCTCTCACTATATGATCATATTAAAGTCTCATTAAAGACATTATCAACACAGTAAATTCATCAATTACTCCGGGTGCCTGTATACACCAATAATAATCATAAATATCGTGAGTACTCTTTATAGTCCCAATCTGCACACTGGTGCCTTACTGTGACATAGGTGAGCCTTGCTCACGACATACAAAATACTCTGGCTAAATAATATAGCTGACTAAAGGGGAATTGGGAGGGAAACTAGTATCACCTACTTCCACCTATCCTCCGGTGAGAGTTGAGTTGTAGCTCCTGGTCCAGGCTCCTGCCTCGTGTAGGGAACGCCCCCACACACACACTGTCGTGTCCTCCAGGAACTCAATCAACGTCCCACCGTAAGCGCGTCGTCTCCGTGCCTTTTCACTGCAGGTCCGTGCTCCTCCTCGACTTCTTGTAGGGTTGGAGTCGGTCTCCCGGCCGTCGACTTCTCCTCCCAGCTACGGCTGCCCGCCTACGTCTCGGCTGCAGTCGTTCGGATTCCCGAATAGTTTTCTTCTTCCTCTGCTTCCCGGTGGCTCGGTCCAGCCACTACGCCGTCACAAACGGGTGAACTGCCTCAGACGTCGTACACGTCACTGCACAGACTTAATTCACTTCTTCTTGCACAGTACCTGTCCTGGAGCACTTGTTGCTCAATATCCCGTCGATTCCCTCTCTGGTCCAACACATGAACGAAGGAAGACCTCACAGAGTACTGGCAGACTTCGGGTGACGCGTAAAATCCACGGGAGCGGGAAACAACTGTCAAACTGACAGGACCAATCTTCGCACGTCCAACCACCTTGACGTGTCGTGTCAGACTGATTCCCTCCGGAGGATTAGCTCAACAACTACGTCATCACTGTGGAGCTATCAGCCATCGCATACATCGCTGCCTAGACTCCACTCTTGCACAACACCTGTTCCTGGAGCACATGTTGCTCAATATTCTGTCAATTCCTTCTCTGGTCCAACACATGAACGAAGGAAGACCCCACAGGTGATGGCAGACCACGGGTGACGCGTAAGTCCTCCGGAGACGGGGTAAACTGTCCAACTGACAGGACCCCCCAGCGCACGTCCGACCTCCTTGACGTGCTGTCTTAGACTGATGGCGCCAGCGCGGCGCGATGACCGGACCCCCCTTCCTTCGTGACGTCATATTCGCCACGGGAGGTTTTCATTGGCTCCCTGTGCCACGTCGCTGTCGGTGACCAATCTGGTGTCACTGACGTCACACAGTTTTGGCGGGAAAACAGGGGCCAGCGCCATATTGGCTTCCTAAAGGGCCTAAACCACAGGCCAAAATACTCTTCTTTTATGAATTTCTCGGCACTTCGAGAACACTACATTCTCCTACACATATCAACCTGATGCCTGCAACGTAGAGAACACTCGGGTAAAGTGGACATGACTCTTACTGCAGGCGTGGGAGAAATATAAGGGGGGGAACACCGTCACAATATATATATATATATATATATATATATATATATATATATATATATATATATATATATATATATATATATATATATATATATATATATATATATATATATATATATATATATATATATATATATATATATATATATATATATATATATATATATATATATATATGTCGTACAAAGTAGCCAGAACGCGCTTCTCAGCCTACTATGCAAGGCCCGATTTGCCTAATAAGCCAAGTTTTCATGAATTAATTGTTTTTCATCAACCTAACCTAACCTAACCTAACCTAACTTTTTTGGCTACCTAACCTAACCTAACCTATAAAGATAGGTTAGGTTAGGTTAGGTAGGGTTGGTTAGGTTCGGTCATATATCTACGTTAATTTTAACCCCAATAAAAAAATTGACCTCATACATAATGAAATGGGTAGCTTTATCATTTCATAAGAAAAAAATTAGAGAAAATATATTAATTCAGGAAAACTTGGCTTATTAGGCAAATCGGGCCTTGCATAGTAGGCTGAGAAGTGCGTTCTGGCTACTAGATACGACATATATAAATATATATATATATATGTATATATATATATATATATATATATATATATATATATATATATATATATATATATATATATATATATATATATATATATATATATATATATATATATATATATATATATATATATATATATAATGTAAGCTCGAATCCTCGTCACGGCACTTGTGGATTTGTTCATTTGAAGCATCACGCTATTGTGATTTATGTGTGTAAATTAGATACGTTTAGATTTAGGAAAGACCTGGGTAAATACTGGTTCAGTAACAGAGTTGTTGATTTGTGGAACCAAATGCTGGATAATGTGGTGGAAGTGGGGTCCCATGATTGTTTCAAGTGTGGGTTGGACATAAATATGAGTAGAATTGGGTGGTAATAAACAGGAGCTGCCTCATATTGGTCAATAGGCCTTATGCAGTTACCTCTATTCGTATGTTCTTATTTATTTATTTACATTTTTTAATTTATATTAATTTATTTCTTACGGTAATTTATTTATTTCGATAGTGGATTGTATGAATTTAAAGTGGACTGTATCATCCTAAATTCCCAGAAATTGTTTCCCACAAAAGGTAGGCGGTTCCTTATTTATTTAGTCTATCAATCAAAATTAATCGATTGGTAGACATCCACTACAATGTTAATACTCCATGGGTTAGTAAATACTGGGGAAGCCTTATCTGATAAGAAGGCTTCAGCATTTTGTTATTGGTGTAGAGCAAGTGGATGGCCACCTAGTCACGTGTTCTCCAGTCTTTGGGTAAGGCCACATTAATAACTTCACGTCTCAATTCACCTACCAACTAGATTGCACAGTAATATTGGCTGCACATAAATTGTTCTGTTTACATGTATATTATAAAATTTTGAAATAAAGAGGGGAATTATTCCTCACTTTTGGATTTGGTGTTTATACATGGCTTAACCATAACAGTATAATTACACAAGGAAATAAGAGCTCTACAAATCATTTAGTACGGATATAATGCCTTCCCTGGTACGACGGTGTCTGTGCTCTCTAACTTCGCCACAATAACTTGTTATGCAGAAGTACTCGGGATGACATCACGACAAGTCTCAACTGTCCAGGGTTAATATGGCTCTCCCCCCCCCCCCCCCTTCTCCGTCCCGCATTGGCTGTTCTCCAGATGCGTTGTATTAAGAGGTGGAAAAAAGATTTATATTTAATCTATTTTAATACTGATAATTGGGTTGGTTCAAGGGAAATGTTTTTATGATGTTTACAGTCCAGAGACTGATGTATTAAGAATAATTTCCACTATTATTAGCTGGTGAATTTAATGGCGACATGGCAATGATACCCGTTTTCTCCCAGGGAAATTCCACTGCAACTTCGTTTTCTTTGAATGAATTTGTTAGTAAATAGTGACGTTATTTCGGACATGAAATGCACAATAAAATAGGAGGAAGTAAAAATGAAACAAGAATTAATGTCATTAGACAAGTAGAATACAGATGACAAAGTAAAAATGAGGAGTCAATAAAGATTGCCTTGGTTTAGAACACCATAAATATAGAAAAATTACCAAAATTACACTAGAATAAATGAGGTAGATTACTTTGAGGTACACTGAAACATGTGTACACGATGTGTACACTGTATTGTACACATAGTATACAATACAGGCACAGGCATAATCAAATATATATTAAGTCATTTACTTTAGGCTCACCCCGACAGGCCTATATGTTCATTCCGACCCCCAGACCATTTTCTTTACAAATTTGGGTAAGGCCAGCCCCAAGACTGTGGCCTCCAATTATGAATTGACAAGCATTCACATATTACAGATATATATATATATATATATATATATATATATATATATATATATATATATATATATATATATATATATATATATATATATATATATATATATATATATATATATATATTTACATAGCCTAGCAACACTTACACATGTGTTAAAAGCAAGAGAGTGAATACATATTAGCAGAGATGACCTCTGGATACACACCTGAACCCTACAGTAATGAGTCACTTTGTGAACCTTTACTCATGAGTCCAAAGCAACAGACATCCTCTGCCTTTGGGTGATAAATATTCATATGTTTTAATCACCTGACGAACTCATTTGCTCTCTGCCTCGGTTAAAAATAGTTACAACTTTTACATTTTTTCCACAAACTATTTACATATCCTGTTTAACATGCGAGGATGATGGTAGTGAAGAGGTAAAACATTTGGTCCAATTGGATTTGCCCCGTTATGATTAAGTTTGGGTCCAATAGCTGTAGCTCGACCTCCGTAAGTACTTAGGAATTGATCGTATATTTCACCACTCCAAATAATGGTTCCCCAGAGCGATATAAAGTTACTACATTACCATTACATCATGTTGGCCTGAATGATGACTACGACCTCAACATCAACACCACTGTATGACATACTTCGCCTCCGACACATCCCCGTTTGTGGGCTTCGACCCCCTTTTTCCTTCATCATATCTACAATATATTTTTCTCTCTCTCTCACACACACACACACACACACACACACACACACACACACACACACACACACATAGAGAGGATAGCGCGCAGGATTCGTAATTCTGTGGCGCGTTTTCGATTCCCGCACTAGGCAGAAACAAATGGGCAAAGTTTCTTTCACCCTGAATGCCCCTGTTACCTAGCAGTAAATAGGTACCTGGGAGTTAGTCAGCTGTCACGGGCTGCTTCCTGGGGTGTGTGTGTGTGTGTGGTGTGGGGAAAAAAAAAAGTAGTTAGTAAACAGTTGATTGACAGTTGAGAGGCGGACCGAAAGAGCAAAGCTCAACCCCCGTAAAAACACAACTAGTAAACACACACACACACACACACACACACACACACACACACACACACACACACACACACACACACACACACACTCCCAGTTGAGAGGCGGGACCAAAGAGCCAAAGCTCAACCCCCGCAAGCACAAATAGGTGAGTACACACACACACACACACACACACACACACACACCCACGTGGAGCAGACCTCACCGCCTCTGACCTCGTGACCTCACCCCCGGCAGCAACCCTTCTACCACCACGTGGGACGACGATTGGAGATTCACTCACCTATTGTGTTAGCAGGACAGTAAGATACTTGGAACCCCTGTGGGTAAGGTTGCATTATAGCAATGACTAGGTCAGGAAGGGTGTCTAGGTCCAACAGTATTATGATTGAGGAAAAAGATAGGTTTGTGGAGAAGATGATTGGGAAACTTGTAGAGAAGAGGGATGTTTGGATAGATGATCTAATCTAGGGGATTAAAAGTGAAGTCTTTAATAAGATACAGGACGAGGTTATGGATTATATTCAAGAGGAAATCACGAGGAGCAGGGTAGAATGGCAAGGAGAAATATCTAGGCTTACTAATGAATTTAGCAGGAATAAGGGAAGCTTGGCAGGGGAAGGGGGAGTAGTTGTAGGTGGAGTAGCGGGTGTAGGAGGGGTGGGGGTCAGCCAGGGAGGGGGCCACCAGCATGACCCTGAACTGAGAAAGAGGACAATCATAATCCATGGATTGCTTGAAGCCAGGGTACCATCGAGGCAGGAAAGGATGGAGATTGAGGATTTGGAGCGACAGGGGATCTTGAGAGACATGAGAGCCCAGATGGCAGGGAATGAGGTGCAAGTTCAACGACGCATTGGACCATACAACTGTAACAGGAAACGACCTGTCCTGGTACAGTTCACTAACGAAGAGGTAGTGGATTACATACTGCATCACAAACACTTACTCAGAGGTAGCGAAAATTACTACAACGTATATATTGACAAATTCATGACGAAGGAGGAACAGATTGCCCACAGAGCAAGCAAACAACAATGCAACTCTTCCCATTTGAGCGCAGCTACACACCCCAGTGCTAATCCACCCCATGCTAACCAGCTCACACTTGCTTCTCAGGTCACCCCTTCCCCAAATCAGCCGCCCCTGCTTATCTCCCCAACACATCCCTTGACCCCTCTGACCCCACTGCCGTCAAATTCATCCCACATTCCAAGGACCCCCTCCTCACCTCAACCCCCAAAACCCGTCCAGCCCTCATCCCCTCAACCCACCCAGCCCTCATCCCCTCAACCCCAAAAACCCACCCAGCCCTCATCCCCTCAACACCCAAAGCCTACCCAGCCCTCACCCCTCCTCATCCCCTCTCCTTCCATGTGACCCCCCACCCTTGCGAGGGGGGTGGGAGGTTCCCCCCACCCCCACTATCCTTCCCCCTCCCAACCTCTCATCCTCTATCTGACTCCCAACCTTACGCTATCTCCCAACCCTCTATGCCCTCCCTAATCTTCAGACCCAGTATGCCCTTCCTACTCCAGACCTACCTACCCAGGCCCTACCCCAGACCCTCCTACCTACCTTCCTAGAAGCCCAGCCCCCAGTAGCCCCCCAAGCACCCCTCCTGACCTCTTTCACCCCCCATACACCCCCTGGACCCCCCCAGACACCCCCCGGATCCCCCCGGACATCCCCCGGATCCTCCCCGCCCCCAGTGATCCCCCAGACACCCCCCAGATCCCCCCTGCCCCCAGTCACCCCCAGACACCCCCCAGATCCCCCCAGACCCCCAGAGAAAGGGAGAACTCTGGTACAAGAGTTTCCATGAAGAATCTCAAGGTTTGGTACACCAATGCTGATGGGGTATCTAATAAAGCAGAAGAGATAAAAGAAAGAGTGAGTGAAGCAGATCCTGACATAGTTGCAATTGTGGAAACTAAAATTAATGACATGATCTCAGATGCAATCTTTCCTGAAGGGTACCAGGTGATACGAAAAGAGAGGACACAGAGACAGGGAGGGGGAGTAGCACTCCTAATAAAGCGGAAATGGAAGTTTGAAAACCTGGGAAATCGAGTTACCAATGAGTGCACAAGCTTCATACATGGAACTCTGACAGTAGATGGGAGGAAGATTGTGATCTTGGTAATCTACAATCCCCCACCAAATAGTAGAAGACCCAAGCAGGAGTATGATGACAACAACAAAGCATGTATAGATGAACTTCAGAAGGCAGCAACACTAGCCCACAGAATGAGAGCGAAGCTGCTGATCATGGGGGACCTAAATCATGGAGAGATAAATTGGGAATCAAGGAATCCCCATGGAGGGGACGAAACGTGGGGAGCAAAATTAGTAGATGTTATAGACAGGAATTTCCTGACACAACATGTGAAGGAAGACACAAGGGAAAGAGGAGGAGATGCACCGAGCCTATTAGACCTGATTTTCACCTAGAAGGTAGAAGATATCGAGAATTTAGAGCATGAAATACCTCTAGGGGCCAGTGACCATTGTGTCCTAGTCTTTGACTACATGATGGAATTCAAACTTATGACCATGGGACAAGAGATCTGGGAAAGGAGAGCTGACTACAGGAAAGGGGACTATAAGAGGATAAGGGACTATCTGGGTGAAGTGCAGTGGGAGGAAGAAATTAGAGGAAAAACAGTCCAGGATATGATGTACCTAGTCATATAGAAATGCCAGGAGGCCGAAGAGAGATTTATACCAACGGTAAAGGGAAAAAATAAGAAGGAATATAATAACCCATGGTTTAATAGACAGTGTCAGGAAGTAAAAATGGCCAGCAGGCGGGAGTGGAGGAAGTACAGAAGACAAAGAACAGAGGACAACAGGATCAGATACAACAGAGCTAGGAACGATTACGTTAACATAAGACGAACATCGGAAAGGGACTATGAGAACGATATTGCAATCAAAGTGAAAAAACAACCTAAGTTACTACACAGTCATATAAGAAGAAAAATGTCGGTGAACGACCAAGTGACAAGACTAAGGAAGACAGAGGGGGCATATACTGAAAGTGACAAGGAAATCTGCGAGGCACTGAATGCCAGTTTCCATGGAGTGTTCACTACCGAGCCTGAGCAGCTCCCATTGTTGGAAGGGGTTACCCTAGATGAAAGACTATCAGATATAGAGGTGACAGCAGAGGAGGTAATGAAACAGTTCACAACTCTAGATGCAACTAAAGCAGTTGGACCAGACAAAGTATCACCGTGGATACTAAAAGAAGCAGCACAGGCCCTCAGCGTGCCTCTGGCAATGATCTTTAATGAGTCACTTATGTCAGGAGAATTGCCCAGTTGCTGGAAGAAGGCAAATGTCGTGCCGATCTTCAAGAAAGGTGATAGGGGGGAGGCACTTAACTATAGACCTGTATCACTGACAAGCATCCCCTGTAAAATACTGGAAAGAATAATTAGGCTACGACTGATTGCACACCTGGAGAACATTAGGTTTGTGAACAAACATCAACATGGGTTCTGGACAGGGAAATCGTGCCTAACAAACCTTCTGGAATTCTATGATAAAATAACGAGGATAAGACAGGACAGAGATGGTTGGGCAGACTGCATATTTCTGGACTGCCAAAAAGCCTTTGATACAGTACCGCACATGAGACTGCTGTTCAAGCTCGAGAGGCAGGCGGGGGTGGGGGGAAAGGTCCTAGCATGGATAAGGAACTACCTAACAGGAAGGAGCCAAAGAGTTACGGTAAGGGGCGAGAAGTCGGACTGGCGAACAGTAACAAGTGGAGTACCACAAGGATCGGTGCTGGGACCAATTCTATTTCTTGTATATGTTAATGACATGTTTACAGGCGTAGAGTCCTACATGTCGATGTTTGCGGATGACGCAAAGTTGATGAGAAGAGTTGTGACAGATGAGGATTGCAGGATCCTCCAAGAGGACCTGAACAGGTTGCAGAGATGGTCAGAGAAATAGCTACTGGAATTCAACACGAGCAAATGTAAAGTTATGGAAATGGGACTAGGAGATGGAGACCAAAGGGACAGTACACAATGAAGGGGAACAGCCTACCTGTAACGACGCGTGAAAGAGACCTGGGGGTGGACGTAACACCTAATCTATCTCCTGAGGCACATATAAATAGGATAACGACAGCAGCGTACTCTACACTGGCAAAAGTTAGAACATCATTCAGAAGCCTAAGTAAGGAGGCATTTAGGGCGCTTTACACTGCCTACGTAAGGCCAGTCTTAGAGTATGCCGCCTCATCATGGAGTCTCCATCTGAAGAAGCATATAATGAAACTGGAAAAGGTTCAGAGGTTTGCAACGAGACTCGTCCCAGAGCTACGAGGGATGGGGTATGAGGAGCGCCTGAGGGAACTGTGCCTTACGACATTAGAAAGAAGAAGGGAGAGGGGGACATGATAGGAACGCATAAGATACTCAGAGGGATTGACAGAGTGGACATAGACGAAATGTTCACACGGAATAGTAACAGAACGAGGGGACATGGATGGAAGCTTGAAACTCAGATGAGTCACAGAGATGTTAGGAAGTTTTCTTTTAGCGTGAGAGTAGTGGGAAAATGGAATGCACTTCAGGAACAGGTTGTGGAAGCAAATACTACTCATAATTTTAAAACCAGGTATGATAGGGAAATGGGACAGGAGTCATTGCTGTAAACAACCGATGCTCGAAAGGCGGGATCCAAGAGTCAATGCTCGATCCTGCAGACACAACTAGGTGAGTACACACACACACACACACACACACACACACACACACACACACACACACACACACACACACACACACACACACACACACACACACACACACACACACACACACACACACACACACACACACACACACACACCCACGCACACACACGCACACACACACACACACACACACACACACACACACACACACACACACACACACACACACAAGGTTCAAAGGTTTGCCACCAGACTAGTACCCGAGCTGAGAGGTATGAGCTACGAGGAGAGACTACGGGAATTAAACCTCACTTCGCTGGAAGACAGAAGAGTTAGGGGGGACATGATCACCACATTCAAGATTCTGAAGGGGATTGATAGGGTAGATAAAGACAGTCTATTTAACACAAGGGGAACACGCACAAGGGGACACAGGTGGAAACTGAGTGCCCAAATGAGCCACAGAGATATTAGAAAGAACTTTTTTAGTGTCAGAGTGGTTGACAAATGGAATGCATTAGGAAGTGATGTGGTGGAGGCTGACTCCATACACAGTTTCAAGTGTAGATATGACAGAGCCCGATAGACTCAGGAATCTGTACACCTGTTGATTGACGGTTGAGAGGCGGGACCAAAGAGCCAGAGCTCAACCCCCGCAAACACAACTAGGTGAGTACACACACACACACACACACACACACACACACACACACACGTTGAAGTTCAACCCGAATAAATGCAAAGTAATGAAACTAGGCAGTGGAAACAGGAGGCCAGGCATAGGATACAGAATAGGAGATGAAGTACTTAATGAAACTGACAGAGAGAAAGATCTAGGAGTTGATATCACACCAAACCTGTCTCCTGAAGCCCACGTAAAAAGAATAACGTCTGCGGCATATGCGAGGCTGGCTAACATCAGAACGGCGTTCAGGAACCTGTGTAAGGAATCATTCAGAATCTTGTACACCACATATGTAAGACCAATCCTGGAGTATGCGACCCCAGCATGGAGCCCGTGCCTTGTCAAGCACAAAACGAAGCTGGAAAAAGTCCAAAGGTATGCTACTAGACTAGTCCCAGAACTAAGAGGCATGAGTTATGAGGAAAGGCTGCGGGAAATGCACCTTACGACACTGGAAGACAGAAGAGTAAGGGGGGACATGATCACAACCTACAAAATCTTCAGGGGAATCGACCGAGTAAACAAGGATGAACTATTCAACACTGGTGGGACGCGAACAAGGGGACACAGGTCTAAGCTGAGTACCCAAAATGAGCCAGAGACGTTAGAAAGAATTTTTTCAGTGTCAGAGTAGTTAGTAAATGGAATGCATTAGGAAGTGATGTGGTGGAGGCTGACTCCATACACAGTTTCAAATGTAGATATGATAGAGCCCGATAGGCTCAGGAATCTGTACACCAGTTGATTGACGGTTGAGAGGCGGGACCAAAGAGCCAGAGCTCAACCCCCGCAAGCACAATTAGGTGAGTACAATTAGGTGAGTACACACACACACACAAACATACACACAACAGGTTGAACCTGTTGATTGATGGTTGAGAGGCAGGACCAAAGAGCCAGAGCTCAACCCCCGCAAGCACAATTAGGTGAGTACAATTAGGTGAGTACACACACACACACAAACACACACACAAACATACACACAACAGGTTGAACCTGTTGATTGATGGTTGAGAGGCGGGACCAAAGAGCCAGAGCTCAACCCCTGCAAGCACAATTAGGTGAGTACACACGCAACACATTATTATGACGCATTATGCCAGCAAAATTCTGGCATAATACACATTATGAGGCAAAATTAATGAGAAGAGTTGTGACAGACGAGGACTGTAGGATCCTTCGAGAGGACTTAAACAGGTTGCAGAGATGGTCAGGGAAATGGCTACTGGAGTTTAACACCAGTAAATGTAAAGTTATGGAAATGGGATCAGTTGATAGGCGACCATAGGGACAGTACACAATGAAGGGGAACAGCCTACCTGTAACGATTCGAGAAAGAGACCTGGGAGCGGATGTGACACCTAATCTAACTCCTGAGGCACATATAAATAGGACATCGATAGCAGCGTACTCTACACTGGCGAAAATTAGAACATCATTCAGAAACCTAAATGAGGATGCTTTTAGGGCGCTTTACACTGCCTACGTGAGACCAGTCTTAGAGTATGCCGCGCCATCATGGAGCCCCCACCTGAAGAAACACATAAGGAAACTGGAGAAGGTCCAGAAGTTTGCGACGAGACTTGTCCCAGAGTTACGAGGGATGGGATATGAAGAGCGTCTGAAGGAACTGAACCTTACGACAATAGAGAAAAGAAGGGAGAGAGGAGATATGATAGGGACATATAAAATACTCAGGGGAATTGACAAAGTGGAAATAGATGAAATGTTCACACGTAATAATAACAGAACGAGGGGACATGGGAGGAAACTGGAAACTCAGATGAGTCACAGAGATGTTAGGAAGTTTTCTTTTAGCGTGCGAGTAGTGGAAAAATGGAATGCACTTGGGGAACAGGTTGTGGAAGCAAACTCTATTCATACTTTTAAAATTAGGTATGATAGGGAAATGGGACAGGAGTCATTGCTGTAAACAACCGATGGCTGGTTGCTCGATCCTGCAAGCACAAATAGGTGAGTACACACACACACACACAGACACACACACACACACACACACACACACACACACACACACAGTAGCCTTGTAGCCTGGTGGATAGCACGCAGGATTCGTAATTCTGTGGCGCGGGTTCGATTCCCGCACGAGGCAGAAACAAATGGGCAAAGTTTCTTTCACCCTGAATGCCCCTGTTACCTAGCAGTAAAATAGGTACCTGGGAGTTAGTCAGCTGTCACGGGCTGCTTTCTGGGGTGTGTGTGTGTGTGTGGTGTGGAAAAAAAAATAGTAGTTAGTAAACAGTTGATTGACAGTTGAGAGGCGGGCCGAAAGAGCAAAGCTCAACCCCCGTAAAAACACAACTAGTAAACACACACACACAAACACACTGGGACTGGTGCCTCGTAGGCTGGTGGATAGCGCGCAGGACTCGTAATTCTGTGGCGCTGGTTCGATTCCCGCACGAGGCAGAAACAAATGGGCAAAGTTTCTTTCACCCTAAGTGCCCCTGTTACCTAGCAGTAAATAGGTACCTGGGAGTTAGTCAGCTGTCACGGGCTGCTTCCTGGGGTGTGTGTGTGTGGTGTGGAAAAAAAAAAAAAAAGTAGTTAGTAAAACAGTTGATTGACAGTTGAGAGGCGGGCCGAAAGAGCAAAGCTCAACCCCCGCAAAAACACACACACACACACGCACACACACACACACACACACACACACACACACACACACACACACACACGCACGCGCACGCACACGCACGCACACACTTTATACAAGCGTATGTAACAAGATTGGTGCCAGAGCTAAGAGGACTTAGCCACGAACATAAGCTAATGAAACTAGACCTCACTACCCTCGAGGATAGATGAAACAGAGGGGATATGATCACAACTTACAAAATTCTGAGGGGAATAGATAAAGTGGACAAGGACAGACTCTTCAGACTGAGAGAAAGCTGGACAAGAGGACACAGGTGGAAGCCGGAGGTGCAAGTGAGCCAAAGGGACGCAAGAACGTACTCGTGCCCGTTACAGGTAGTTAACAAGTGGGATGCTTTAACAGTGGAAGTTGTGGAAGCCTCCTCCATCCACAACTTTAAGACAAGAGTTGACAGAGAATATGAAAGTCAGAGTGGATAAATTGTAACGCCACAGGTACAAGACTAGTAGCCGGGCATGAAGAGCTAGACCTCACTCCCCCCGTAGACACTGATAGGTAAGTACTGATAGGTAGCCCAGGTCTCTATCTCTCACTCTCCCTCCCTCCCTCCCTCCCTCCTGGTTTTCTCTCCATCACACTGTCTCTCTCACTCAGCTAAACATACTCCAGTAATGTTGCATCAACACTACTGACTTTGATACTATAAACAATCAAAACCAAATTTCAGGCTTCAATGGAAGTGAAGGGAACCATCAGGATAAAGCGTCAAGCCATTACGGCTATAACACTGGGAAGGGGTCAGGATAAGCATCTGGGATGGGACGGGGGAAAGGAATGGTACCCACCACTTGGAAGGTCGGGAAGTGAACTCGAACCTGCATGAAGCGAGACCATCGCTTTACCGTCCAGCCCAAGTGGTTGGGCAAAGGTTTTAAAGGAATCTGTGATTGTTGCAATAGGAGTCAGTCCTACGTAAAGTGGGGAATTGGGTCGATCCTAATCACCCTATGAGTGTGGCCAAGTGTCAGAAACCACCAGAGAATGTCCCGTGAGACTAGCCACAAGCATCTGGACCCGGAGACAGACAGGGAAACTGACTGAGACAGACAGACAGACGGACAGACACAGACATTCTCTCCTATGGATATAGATAATTAATCAAATATGTTATCGTTCTGTGCCGTGCGTAATGAGGCCACGTGCAGGGATCACTATGAGCACCTGCACATTGTACACGGTATTGATCACCGGCACACTCGCCGCTCTCCATACAAGTAATGACTTAGTTTATATTCATACACTGCTCATAAACTATATTCATACACTGCTCATAAACTATATTCATACACTGCTCATAAACTATATTCATACACTGCTCATAAACTATATTCATACACTGCTCATAAACTATATTCATACACTGCTCATAAACTATATTCATACACTGCTCATAAACTATATTCATACACTGCTCATAAACTATATTCATACACTGCTCATAAACTATATTCATACACTGCTCATAAACTATATTCATACACTGCTCATAAACTATATTCATACACTGCTCATAAACTATATTCATACACAACCAAATACACAAGTCCACTCTATATTACCACACTGAGGTGCTGCAAGATTACAGCTTTTGGGTCTCTTGATGTTTTAATAACCATAGAACCCATAACCAGAGCTGTATTAAGCTGCATCCAAAAGAAACTAGAAGCTTTACTACCAGATGCTATTATTTTTTTTTTTTAAGAAAACAGATGAATTAGAATCTAAGTCATAAGAAATCAGAGCTTTAAGTCCCTCCATGATCTCTCATTGGTCACTGTGTACAGTGATCTCTCATTGATCACTGTGTACAGTGATCTCTCATTGGTCACTGTGTACAGTGATCTCTCATTGGTCACTGTGTACAGTGATCTCTCATTGATCACTGTGTACAGTGATCTCTCATTGGTCACTGTGTACAGTGATCTCTCATTGATCACTGTGTACAGTGATCTCTCATTGGTCACTGTGTACAGTGATCTCCCATTGATCATTGTGTACAGTGATCTCTCATTGATCATTGTGTACAGTGATCTCTCATTGGTCACTGTGTACAGTGATCTCTCATTGGTCACTGTGTACAGTGATCTCTCATTGGTCACTGTGTACAGTGATCTCCCATTGATCATTGTGTACAGTGATCTCTCATTGATCATTGTGTACAGTGATCTCTCATTGGTCACTGTGTACAGTGATCTCTCATTGGTCACTGTGTACAGTGATCTCCCATTGGTCACTGTGTACAGTGATCTCCCATTGGTCACTGTGTACAGTGATCTCCCATTGGTCGCTGTGTACAGTGATCTCCCATTGGTCGCTGTGTACAGTGATCTCCCATTGGTGGTTGCATATAGTGACCTCCCATTGGTCGCTGCATATAGTGATCTCCCATTGGTCGGTGCACACAGAGATCTCCCATTGGCGGGTTGGTGTGCGGGCAAGGCATCCTGGTAGGGAAGGTGTAGTCTCAGCTCACTTGCTCACCGGACTTGGTCAGAGTCGGACGTGTTCTCTCTATTTCCGCGTAGGAAAATATTTAGGTAAGTGAAATAGTATGTTATTAACATAGGAATAGTACCTAATAGGCCAAGTTGTCTAGCAAGTTGAGTTTCCCGAAATTATATATTTTTTCTTACGAAATGATAAATGTTTCCATTATATTATTTATGTTTTTAATCTTTCTTTTGAGTTAAAACTAACATGGAAATTTAACTTAGCGTTACTTATCCTACTTTACCTAACCTAACCTACTTGGCGGACTACTTGGCTAAGTTAGCAACGCCACGATTTACCTAACAAACAGACGGATTTTCGTTATTTTCAAATGTTTCTTTCCAAATTGGTTCTTTCCTAACAAAAAATTTATATTTTATTATTAACATTACTGACTTAGTTGTGTTAGGTTAGGTTAGGTTAGCGTTGGTGGGCTTAGGTTGGTCTTGCTTAGGTTAGGGCAAGTTAATTTAAGTCATCATATTCAAATCAAGTACGACATTATATGTAGAAATTTACTGGAGAAAAGCCTTGTTCCCAGATATTTGTAAAGCTTATAGTGAGGCTCATGTCCAGGACCTAATGCCTATAGCTTACTGAGGGTTTAAGGCAGGACGTGATGCATATAGATCAAGAGGGCTCTGGACACGGCGTGATACCTGCAGATCGCACGACCTTTAACACCTTTCGTGTGCGTCTAAATGGCGTGATCTGCCACACATGGCAATGAAGTGAATGTTACTATGTTAGAGACGAGATTACAGTAGTGTAGTGTAAAGATTAGATCATATTAGATTACGGATTACAGCAGATTAGATTAAAGATTAGAACAGATTAGATTAAAAATTAGAGCTGATTAGATGAACAATTAGAGCGGATTATATTTGTTCTAAATGTAATATCTCTCTCTCTCTCTGTTTTTTAACTAAGGGCTCATTAGTCATGATGCTCATGTTCCTAATGACACTGAGTTAAGAGATATAATCCTTCATCAGCTTAATTGTCGCCTGACCTGAGAAACTTTACTCTCTCTCTCCCTCTCTCCCACAGTGCCGTGCTCTCCCCCAGGATGGTGTGGTGGGTGGTGGTGGCGGTGGTGGCGGCGACCATGGGGTCCTCCTCGGGGAAGGTCTACACCAAGTGCGAGCTGGCTGCCCTCTTAGAGAACACATACCATCTTTCCAGAGACGTCGTCAAGAACCGTACGAACCCATACTTTAATTGTTCACATTTTTAATATAAAGTGTTTACAAACATTAAACATATTTGATCTAATATATATATATATATATATATATATATATATATATATATATATATATATATATATATATATATATATATATATATATATATATAATAATTAAGAGGAAATAAAGGGAAGTTTGTTTCCTAGAGGCTGTAGATTTCTTTGAACTACTCCGACGCCGGGCAGTTCAAAGCCTCTGAGGTACAGCCTCTGCACCCACTAGGTGGTACAGCCTCTGTACCCACTAGGTGGTACAGCCTCTGTACCCACTAGGTGGTACAGCCTCTACCCACTAGGTGGTACAGCCTCTGTACCCACTAGGTGGTACAGCCTCTGTACCCACGAGGTGGTACAGCCTCTGCACCCACTAGGTGGTACAGCCTCTGTACCCACTAGGTGGTACAGCCTCTGTACCCACTAGGTGGTACAGCCTCTGTACCCACTAGGTGGTACAGCCTCTGTACCCACTAGGTGGTACAGCCTCTGTACCCACTAGGTGGTACAGCCTCTGTACCCACTAGGTGGTACAGCCTCTGTACCCACGAGGTGGTACAGATGATTATGAGGATTATGTGTTTTATTGTTTATATGTTTTTTAATAATTTTAATGAGTTTTATTTTCTTTAATAAATTGTTTTGATTTTTTGTCTAATACTTACATTTCTCTCCTTCCACTGACCATTATTTCAACCACTACTACCACCACTACCATCATCATCCCCCTACCAACACCACTACCATCATCATCCCCCTACCAACACCACTACCATCATCACACAACACGATCTCGCTTCCATCACAACTATTCTGCCTCGACATACCACCACCACTAATGACCTCCACCACACCGTCACTACGCCTCTACACAACCACACCTATACCACAACAGTTGTGTGTATCGCGGAGTTTGAGTCACGCTTCGACACCCAAGCCATCAACAGGAAGAACTGGGATGGTAGCACAGACTACGGACTCCTCCAGATTAACGACAGGTACTGGTGCTCCGACCCCTACAACGGCCAGAACCTCTGCAAGCTGCCGTGTACAAGTGAGTGGGAGAGCTTCAATGTACACACGCGCGCGCACACACACACACACACACACGCACACACACACACACACACAAACACACACACACACACACACACACACACACACACACACACACACACACACACACACACACACACACAAATGCCGTGTTTCCTCAGGAGTACTCAATAATAAGGAAATATAGGGAAGGTAGGGGAGGAGGCGGAGTGGCCCTACTCATGACAAAGGAATGGAGTTTTAAGGAGATGGCTATCCCGGGCTGTGAGGAGTTCAGAGACTACATAGCAGGCACCATGACAATGGGAGGACCAAGAATAGTAGTAGCAGTAACATACAATCCTCCACCATTGACAGAAGACCCAGGCAAGAGTATGAAAACAACAACATGACAGTTAATACTACAATTGAGAGGGCAGCCTCTGCTGCCTGTAGAAACAGATCCCACCTGCTCATCATGAGGGACTTCAATCACGGAAGGATTGACTGGGAGAACAAGGAACCGCATGGAGGCGAGGATACGTAGAGAGCTAAACTATTGGAGGTGGTGACTAGAAACGTTTTAACCCAGCATGTCAGAGAACTCACAAAGATGAGAGAAAATGATGAACCAGCGACACTCGACCTAGTCTTCACTCTGAACGACTCCGACATAAGAGAAATCGGTTTTGAGGACCCAGTAGGAATGTGCGACCACAGTGTACTGGTGTTTGAGTACCCGATTGAAGAAGGGTTATTGAACTCGAGGAGGGATACTGAAAACAAAAGGTTAGCATACCGAAAGGGAAACTATGAGGAGATAAGAAAATTCCTAACAGATATAGCATGGGAAACAGAGCTCAGGGGAAAGACGGCCCAAGACATGATGGACTACATCACGCAGAAGTGCAAGGACACAGCAAACAAGTTTGTCCTAATCCAAAAGGAAAACAGTGAAATGAAGATGAGAAACCCCTGGTTTAATCGGAGGTGTGGGCTAGCTAAGCAGCAAAGTAAAAGGGCATGGAGAAACTATAGGAATAACAGGACACTTGAGAGCAGAGAAAGATATCAGAATGCCAGGGATGAATAAGTCAGGATGAGAAGAGAGGCAGAAAGACAATACGAAAATGACATCGCAAGCAAGGCAAAGACTCAGCCTAAATAAAGAAAAGCAACAGTAAAGGAACAGGTTATGAAATTAAGGTTAGGGGCAGAAGGATTCACTACAAACGACAAGGAAGTGTGTGAGGAACTGAATAAGAAATTCCAGGAGGTCTTCACCTTAGAGCAAGGAGAAATCCCAGAGATAAGAGAGGGAATAGCTAACCAGGAACCACTGGAAGAGTTTGAGATTACCAGCGGGGAAGTAAGGATGTGTTTACTAGAGTTGGATGTGACAAAGGCTATAGATCCAGATGGAATCTCCCCTTGGATACTAAAGGAAGGAGCAGAAGAACTGTGCCTACCACTCTCCATAGTGTACAACAAATCACTGGCAACAGGGGGGGAACTTCCAGAAATTTGGAAAGCAGCTAACGTAGTCCCGATATACAAGAAAGGGGACAGACAGGAGCCACTGAACTACAGGCCAGTGTCTCTAACCTGCATACCATGCAAGCTGATGGAGAAGATTAAGCGAAGAAAGCTAGTGGAACATCTGGAGCGAAAGAACTTTGTAACACAGCATCAACATGGGTTCAGGGATGGCAGGTCCTGCCTCACAGGGTTACTTGAATTCTACGACCAGGCAACAAAAATCAGGCAAGAAAGAGAAGGGTGGGCAGACTGCATATTTTTGGATTGTCAGGAAACCTTTGATACAGTGCCACACAAGAGGCTAGTGAAAAAGCTGGAGATGCAGGCCGGTGTGAATGGGAAGATACTCCATTGGATAGAGGAGTACCTAAGCAACAGGAGACAACGAGTCAGTGTGAGGGGTGAGGTCTCAAATTGGCGAGACGTTACAAGTGGAGTCCCGCAGGGGTCAGTCCTTGGACCTATACTGTTTCTGATATATGTAAATGATCTCCCAGAGGATATAAAATCGTTTCTCTCAATGTTTGCTGATGATGCAAAAATTACGAGGAGGATTGAAACAAAGGATGATAGTAGGAGGCTACAAGATGACCTAGATAGACTGAGTGAATGGTCCAACAAATGGCTGTTGAAGTTCAACCCGAGTAAATGCAAAGTAATGAAACTAGGCAGTGGAAAAAGGAAGCCAGACACAGGATACAGAATAGGAGATGAAGTACTTAATGAAACGGACAGAGAGAAAGATGTAGGAGTTGATATCACACCAACCCTGTCTCCTGAAGCCCACATTAAAAGAATAACGTGTGCGGCATATGCGAGGCTGGCTAACATCAGAACAGCGTTCAGGAACCTGTGTAAGGAATCATTCAGAATCTTGTACACCACATATGTAAGACCAATCCTGCAGTATGCGGCCCTAGCATGGAGCCCGTACCTTGTCAAGCACAAGACGAAGATGGAAAAAGTCCAAAGGTATGCCATTAGACTAGTCCCAGAACTAAGACGCATGAGTTACGAGGAAAGGCTGCGGGAAATGTCCCTTACGACCCTGGAGGACAGAAGAGTAAGGAGAGACATGATCACAACCTACAAAATCCTCAGGGGAATCGACCGGGTAAACAAGGATAAACTATTCAACACTGGTGGTACGCGAACAAGGGAACACAGGTGGAAATTGAGTACCCACATGACCCACAGGGACATTAGAAGGAACTTTTTCAGTGCCAGAGTATCTTGAGGTTATCTTGAGATGATTTCGGGGCTTTTAGTGTCCCCGCGGCCCGGTCCTCGACCAGGCCTCCACCCCCAGGAAGCAGCCCGTGACAGCTGACTAACTCCCAGGTACCTATTTACTGCTAGGTAACAGGGGCATTCAGGGTGAAAGAAACTTTGCCCATTTGTTTATGCCTCGTGCGGGAATCGAACCCGCGCCACAGAATTACGAGTCCTGCGCGCTATCCACCAGGCTACGAGGCCCTTAACGGATAAGAGTAGTTAACGGATGGAATGAGTTAGGCAGTAATGTGGTGGAGGCTGACTCCATACACAGTTTCAAATGTATATATGATAGAGCCCAGTAGGCTCAGGAATCTGTACACCAGTTGATTGACGGTTGAGAGGCGGGACCAAAGAGCCAAAGCTCAACCCCCGCAAGCACAAATAGGTGAATACACACACACATACACACACAAATCCGAGGAGTAACAGAAGAATCCATGGTATAATAGGGCATGTATGGAAGCAAAGAAACTGAACAAAAGGGCGTGGAGGAACTTCCGGAATAACAGAACACCAGAAAGCAGAGAAAGATACCAGAGAACCAGGAATGAGTATGTCAGGGTGAGAAGAGAAGCAGAGAAAAGTTATGAAAATGATATAGCAAACAAAGCCAACACCGAACCAAAGCTACTCCACAGTCACATCAGAAGGAAAACAACAGTGAAAGAACAGGTTTTGAAACTTAGAACAGGCGAGGACAGGTATACAGAGAATGACAAAGAGGTGTGTGAAGAACTCAACAAGAAGTTCCAGGTGGTCTTCACAATAGAACAAGGTGAGGTCACTGTACTAGGAGAAAGGAAGGTAAACCAGGCGGCCTTGGAAGAGTTTGAAATTACGAGAAAGGAGGTCAAGAGACACCTGCTGGATCTGGATGTTAGAAAGGCTGTTGGTCCAGACGGGATCTCGCCATGGGTACTGAAAGAGTGTGCAGAGGCACTTTGCTTGCCACTCTCCATAGTGTATAGTAAGTCACTGGATACTGGAGACCTACCAGAAATATGGAAGATGGCGAATGTGGTCCCAATATACAAAAAGGGCGACAGGCAAGAGGCACTGAACTACAGGCTAGTGTCCTTGACTTGTATACCATGCAAGGTGATGGAGAAGATTGTGAGAAAAAACCTGGTAACACATCTGGAGAGAAGGGACTTCGTGACAACTCGCCAACATGGATACAGGGAGGGTAAATCTTGCCTGACTGGCTTAAAAGAATTCTATGACCAGGTGACAAAGATTAAGCAAGAAAGAGAAGGCTGGGCGGACTGCATTTTTATGAATTGTCGGAAAGCCTTTGACACAGTACAGCATAAGAGGCTGGTACATAAACTGGAGAGACAGGCAGGTGTAGCTGGGAAGGTGCTCCAGTGGATAAGGGAGTACCTGAGCAATAGGAAGCAGAGAGTTACGGTGAGGGGTGAGACCTCAGATTGGCGTGAAGTCACCAGTGGAGTCCCACAGGGCTCTGTACTCGGTCCTATCTTGTTTCTGATATATGTAAATGATCTCCCGGAGGGTATAGATTCATTTCTCTCAATGTTTGCAGACGATGTCAAAATTATGAGAAGGATTAAGACAGAGGAGGACTGCTTGAGGCTTCAAGAAGACCTAGACAAGCTGAAGGAATGGTCAAACAAATGGTTGTTAGAGTTTAACCCAAGCAAATATAATGTTATGAAGATAGGTGTAGGGAGCAGGAGGCCAGATACAAGGTACCATCTGGGAGATGAAATACTTCAAGATTCAGAGAAAGAAAAAGTCTTGGGGGGTTGATATCACACTGGACCTGTCTCCTGCAGCCCATATCCAGAGGATAACATCAGCGACATATGCCAGGCTGGCCAACATAAGAACGGCATTCAGAAACTTGTGTAAGGAATCATTCAGAACTTTGTATACCACATATGTTAGGTCAATCCTGGAGTATGCAGCCCCAGCATGGAGTCCATATCTTGTCAAGGATAAGACCAAACTGGAAAAGGTTCAAAGGTTTGCCACCAGACTAGTACCCGAGCTGAGAAGTATGAGCTACGAGGAGAGACTACGGGAATTAAACCTCACTTCGCTGAACGACAGAAGAGTTAGGGGGGACATGATCACCACATTCAAGATTCTCAAAGGAATTGATAGGGTAGATAAAGATAGTCTATTTAACACAAGGGGCACACACATTAGGGGACACAGGTGGAAACTGAGTGCCCAAATGAGCCACAGAGATATTAGAAAGAACTTTTTTAGTGTCAGAGTGGTTGACAAATGGAATGCATTAGGGAGTGATGTGGTGGAGGCTGACTCCATACACAGTTTCAAGTGTAGATATGATAGAGCCCAATAGGCTCAGGAACCTGTACACCTGTTGATTGACGGTTGAGAGGCGGGACCAAAGAGCTAAAGTTCAACCCCCACAAGCACAACTAGGTGAGTACAACTAGATGAGTACACACACACACACACACACACAGAAGATTCAGCGGTATGCCACCAGGCTCGTCCCGGAACTGAGAGGTATGAGCTACGAGGAAAGGCTAAAGGAGCTGAACCTCACGTCCCTGGAAAACAGAAGAGTAAGGGGAGACATGATAACCACCTATAAAATTCTCAGAGGAATTGACAAAGACAAACTCTTCAGCACGGGTGGGACACGAACAAGGGGACACAGGTGGAAACTTAGTACCCAGATGAGCCACAGAGACGTTAGAAAGAATTTTTTCAGTGTCAGATTAGTTAATAAATGGAATGCACTAGGAAGTGATGTGGTGGATGCTAACTCCATATACAGTTTCAAATGTAGATATGATAGAGCCCAGTAGGCTCAGGAATCTGTACACCAGTTGATTGACAGTTGAAAGGCGGGACCAAAGAGACAAAGCTCAACCCCCGCAAGCACAATTAGGTGAGTACACACACACAAACACACACACACACTTCAATCTTTCCTGGGTGCAATCTTTCCAGGGGAGTACCAAGTGAAAAGAATAGAAAGAACACGTGTCTCCGTGGTGTAGTGGTAAGACACTCGCCTGGCGTTCCGCGAGCGCTATGTCATGGGTTCGTATCCTGGCCGGGGAGGATTTAATGGGCGCAATTCCTTAACTGTAGCCTCTGTTTAACGCAACAGTAAAATGTGTACTTGGATGAAAAAACGATTCTTCGCGGCAGGGGATCGTATTCCAGGGACCATAGGATTAAGGACTTGCCCGAAACGCTACGCGTACTAGTGGCTGTACAAGAATGTAACAACTCTTGTATATATCTCAAAAAAAAAAAAAAAAAAAAAAAAAAAAAAAAAAAAAAACACGGAGACAAGGAGAGGAAGTAGCACTCTCAATAAAGCGGAAATGGAAATTAGAAGACCTGGAAAATCGGGCTACCCATGAAAACTCAAGCTCCATACATTGGACTGACAGCAAATCGAAGAAGATTGTGATCTTCATAACCTACAATCCCCCACCAAACAGTAGAAGATTCAGGCAGGAGTATGATGACAACAACAAGGCATGTATAGATGAACTGCAGAAGGCAGCAACACTAGCCCACAGAATGAGAGCGAAACTACTGGTCATGGGAAGACACGATGGAAATCATGGAGAGATCAATTGGGAATCATAGAATCTCCATGGCGGGAAGTTAAAGTGGGGAGCAAAGTTAGTGGACGTTATGGACAGGAATTTCCTAGCACAGCATGAGAAGGAAGACTCAAGGGAAAAGAAGAGGGGAATACACTGAGCCTATTAGTCCTAATTTTCACCCAGAACGTAGAAGACATCGAGAATGTGTAACATGAAATACATCTAGGAGCCAGTGACCATTGTGTCAGGGTCTTTGACTACATGATGGACCTTATAATCGTGAACACGGGACAAGAGGTCTGGGAATGGAAAGTAGACTATAGGAAAGGGAATTACATTAGGGTAAGAGAATATCTGGGAAAAATGAAGTGGGAGAAAGAACTTAGAGGAAAAACAGTCCAAGATATGATGGACCTGGTCATATGGGTATGCAAGGAGGCCGAAGACTGTTTTATACCCCGTCGTGTCAAGACGCCCCACAGCATCCGGCGACGTACAACCTTCCAGAAATTACCAAACACCACCTGGCCTTCAATACTTTGTCTAGGGGGATAATGGAAAGTCCAAGAAAAATTCAGCAGTTTACTGGGGGCGAAATTATAGGCATGACACTGTATTATATACATACATATTCACCTCTAGAAATAAAAGTGACGATAGCACTAGTCAAATCGCTAGCCGTCACTAGGACCCCAGCACCTAGTACCAGTGGTACACTAGTTCCTTGCTGGCTACAAGGTCCTGAACACGGTCGGCGGGGGGGGGGGGGGGGTAATAGATAATCACTAAGTCAAGTCTCAATAAGGACACCTATAATCCTAATAAGGTCCTCGGGACGGGTATCGGTGCGCCCCTCCCCCCCCCCCCCTGCAGAGTCAACAACTGTTTGACACAAAGATAAAGTCATCTACCACTGTTCCAAAAAGATCCAAACGTGAAACACACTGATAATACTGATCCATCACCTTAGTAATCCACTCGGCGTACATAAATACTGATACAAGGTCCTCAGACCGTTAAATATACAAAATAGCGAGAGAGCTCAGACGGCGTGTGTCCTCCCCTCCAACACCCAGAGACCAGTGACGCTGCCTCGGCGCCTTCCCGGGAGGAAGGTGGGGGGGGGGGCGGTGCTACATGGTACAAACTCCGCAAATTATAACCACCAATATTGAGTAGAAAAAAAATTACAGCCTAAAGTATAACATCATAGAATTATGAACATACATAGATGTGCACTACTCAAGAATACAGTACCCGCCTTATAATATAATACACACAAATATATACACAACATAAAGAATCTAAGAATACATACACAAAGAATTACCAACTTTCCCAGGTTAGCTATACTAAACTCCCGCAGGCAAGAAGGGGGAGGTAATAAGAGTAGCCTCGCCAGCCGGCCTGACTCACTCAACATCCTATCTATATATATAATAATAACAACTTAGTATAACATAGTATGGTATAATATGACATGAATAACATAATAACATACCCATTAATATGAGGACATAGTACAAAATATAGCAAAATAAATTCATCATGACTGTACATTGACCTTAAGAAATGACCACAGCATATACCAGTCATGACTGGTATATGCCGGATAATGACAATACCAATAGTATAAGAAAAAAGTAGGAGGGAATATAATAATCAATGATTTATAGACAGTGTAAGGAAACAAAAATGACAAGCAGGAGGGAATGGAGGAAGTAGAGACGACAAAGGACAGAGGACAACAGGATCAGATGCAACAGAGCTAGGAACGATTACATTAACGTAAGAAAGAAATATGTGAACGATATTGCGATCAAAGAGAAGAAGCAACCTAAATTACTACATAGCCATATAAGAAGGAAAATGTCGGTGAACAACCAAGTGACAAGACTATGGAAATCAGAGGGGGCATATTCGGAATTGACAAGGAAATCTGAATGCCAGTTTCTGTGGAGTGTTCACAACCGAACCTGAGCAGCTCCCATTGTTAGAAGATATGACCCATGACGAGAGACTAACGGATATACAGGTGACAGCAGAGGAGGTAATGAAACTGTTGACAACACTGGATGATACTAAAGCAATTGGACCAGACAAAGTACCAGACCGTTACTTATGACGGAAGAGTTGCCCAGTTGCTGGAAGAAGGCAAATGTGGTACCAATTTTCAAGAAATGAAATAAGTAGGAGGCACTTAACGACAGATCAGTATCACTGACAAGCATCCCCTGTAAAGTACTTGGGAGAATAATCAAGCTAAGACTGGTTATACACCTAGAGAACATTAGGTATGTAAACAAACACCAACATGGGGTCAGAGAAAGGAAATCATGTCTTTTGGAATTCTATGATAAAGCAACAAGGATAAGGCAGGGCAGAGAAGGACGAGCCGACCGCATATTTCTGGACTGCCAAAAAGTCTTTGACATAGTACCGAACAGGAGACTGCTATTCAAACTTGAGAGGCAGGTGGGAGTAAGCGGAAAAGTCCTGGCTTGGGTAAAGAATTATTCAACCGGAAGGAACTAGAGAGTAACACTCAGCAGCAAGAAATAAGACTGGCGAATTATAACGAGTGGAGTACCTCAAGGATCGGTGCTGGGATCAGTTCTATTTTTAATATGCGTGAATGGCATGCCTACAGGAGTAGAGTAATATATATCGATGTTCGCAGATGACGCGAAATTAATGAGAGTAGTTGTGACAGATGAGGATTGTAGGATAATCCAAGAGGACTTGAACAAACTGCAGAGATGGTCAGAGAAATGGCTACTGAAGTTCAACATGAGCAAGTGTAAAGTTATGGGAATTGGACTAGGTGATAAAACCAGAGGGTCACTACACATTGAAGGGAAACAACCTTCTTGAGACGATTCGAGAAAAAGACCTGGGAGTGGACATAACACCAAATTTAACTCCTGAGGCACATATAAATCGGATAACAACAGCAGCGTTCTCGTCACTAACATATATTATAACGCCATTCAGAAACCTATGTAAGGAGGTATTCACAGTGCTTTACATTGCCTACGTGAGACCAGTCTTAGGGTATGCAGCCCAATCATTGAACGCCCATCTAACAAAACACATTAAGAAACTGGAAAAAATTAAAACAAATTGTGACGAAGTTAGTCCAATAGTTGCATGAGATGGAATATGAAGAGCGACTGAAGGAATTGAACCTGATGATGTTAGAAAAAAGGAGAGAGTGGGGAGATATGATAGCACTATACTAAATACTTAGGGGGATTGACAGAGTGGAAATAGACGAAATGTTCACAAGCAATACCAATAGAACAAGGGGACATGGGGGGAAGCTGGGAACTCAGACGAGTCTTAGAGATGTTAGTAAATTTTCTTTTAGCGTGAGAGTAGTGGGGAAATGGAATGAACTAAAGGAGCACATTTTGGAAACAAATACTATTCATAGGTTTAAAACAAGGTATGATATATACGGACAGGAGTCATTGCTTTAAACAACTGAAGACTAGAAAGGCGTGATCTAAGAGCTAATGCTTGATCCTGCAGGCACAAACTGGTAAGTAAAAATATGTGAGTACACACACACACGAGAACATTTGTGTGGTCTTCATGCACCCGAAGAATGAAGCTTGAAGAAGGTTACACAGTAGCTAGCTTAGCTATATATATATATATATATATATATATATATATATATATATATATATATATATATATATATATATATATATATATATATTTATATATATATAGTGTGTGTGTGTGTGAAGTGTGTTTCATGTTGGGCTTTATACCAGTAAACCTCTGGAGGGTTATTAACACAGCCACAATTAATTAAAGACCAACCAGCAAGTGTATATTGAAAATATATATACACCAAGAATTGTGGTATACCTCTCAGTATACCTACTGTATAAGTATCCCTGTTCTGCCAGTTTCGTTAATCTAGAGTGTGAACTGATATTATTTCATAATCTAGTAACCAAAATACGTTTGAATTATGACCTTAGATTGCTGGTTAACCTGAAAGGACTATTTCAGGTCTCCTGGACAACAACGTGGGCGATGATCTAAAATGTGCACAAATTATCATCCAAGAGAGAGAGAGTTGGAATGGCAAGGGGACCGGATACTCAGCCTGGTTAGTAGGAGATACTTCTCTAGATTACAATCTCATAGTGTTTTTGTCTGCTATTGCTCATGCTGTTTCGTTGCTTATTATATTAGTAAGTGTTAATTAATGTTACATAATCGATGTCTAATACTGTTTTTTTTCCAACACGCAGGGTAGCTTACACAACAAATTGTCAATACTTGAATCTTGACCAATATATGTCTCAATGTTGGGGTTCCGGATGAACAGAAAACGAGATCACGAGTGTTGGGACCGGGTAAAACTCCCCCATTCCGACCCTTGGACCAATTGAGAGAGACCAACCGGATACAAGTCATATACAAACGACGGTTCGCCAATGGATTTTAAAACCTACCTAACCCCACCCAAATCTGCTTTACCTCACCCAACCAAGCCTGATACATCCTAACAACACATACAGTCTAATACAGCCTAACGGTTAATACAGCCTAGCCTAATGATATATACGGTTTTGACAACTAGAAAATAAGCTTTGTCGAAACGCTTGTGGACGATTTTACCGCGCCCCGTCCCATCCCTATCCACCAGCAGGCTATCAATGTCGAAATACTTGAGGTCCATTTTTAATGTTTTTAGCTAGAAATTGAGTTTTGCTATAAAACAACGTTCTTTTGCAATGGAAACCTTTAACTCGGGCAATATATAACAGCGATGCATCATAGCAACTAGGCTTTCCCCTTGAAGTTTACGCCGTAAACTATGTGACTGTTTTATGAACAAAACTTATTCAGTAAATGCACAGTAAATGTCAATAATAATCAGATATAATTATCCCACGGCACATACGAGTGTATTTCACATTAACCGTATTTAGTCATATTTAGTCAATGCAAGCTATAAAATGAGTTATAATATATAAAACATAATAGTTGTCCAATGACCTTTGTTGCACCAAATTTCCAAAAGTGTTGCACAATGTTAATCACAGATAATTGATTAAACAATGCTAATGTGAACAATATTATTTTTATTATCCAACTCCAAATTTATGGCATTTTTGTTGCAACTGTAAGATCTATTTTCATAATTATTATTTAACACTGGTACGATCGGCGGCCTTATTTTAAGAGTGGCCAAATTGACAATAATTTTGAGAAAGAAACAAGATGCTTGTTAGTACTCCTAAAGGCATCTGATGAGGCGACCAAGTTGTTTCATATGGAACAACTTTATGAATTGATTGTTATTAATAACTAGTAATTCTCAAGAAATAAAACTGATGAATTAGTAACAATAACAATGAGCTAAAATAAAAGGAGTCCTGTTGCTTACTTAAGTCTTTATATGTTGTTTTACTAATAACACAAAAAACACATTGAAATAAATTAAAGCTTTTCAGAAATCCTGTTAAACAAACGATTAATATTAATGTTTCTTTATAAGACAATTGAACAATAACATAACTTATAAATATTATTTTAAGAGCAACAAGAAATATAAACTTGAAATTAGCTTTGATTAATATTATATACCTCAAAAAATAAGGTTAAGGAAACATTTAAATAAAGCAAATAAATAATAAAACAAAAATTAAAAAAATATTAATTAATATTTATTTTACTCTGAGTGAGCAGCCCATCTTCCTGTCTTGGTAGTACTTATAGGAAGGATGAGGACCATACAACATATAGCGATGTACATCGTAATTAGAAAGTAGAAATCTGTACTATTGAATTTGGACAAACCAGAAAATGTTTTGTATTTATGTTAACATAAATACAAAAGATAAAGAAAATAAATAAATACAATAATAACAAAAAACTTAAATACGAAGACAACCTAATCTAACCTCCCTAGGCCTAATACACGCTATATAAGGCCTAATATAGTACATAATGGGGCTATACTAGGCCCAGGTATATTTAAGTTTGTATCCAGCTTCATTTTTTCCGACTATAAAGTGAATAGTACCAGATTCTACTATCTAATTGCTTAGTACATCAATATTTGTACTATGGTGACAAAGTTACAAGAATTACTGTTTAAACACGAGGATGGGTTGAGGAGACTGTTACTACCGCACCAATGATAACCTATCTTATAACCAGAGTGACAATCTTATATTTGGAGTATAATTGGTTGTTATGGGAGCTGTTCTAAACGACTATAGTTTCATCAGCAACTGTACTCCTATAATTACACTTGACAAAGTTCATCACTTTCAATAAAAATCTTGTAATTCTGTCATGTGAGATCTCTTAGAGACTTAGACTGTCAAGGATTTCAGAAATGGAATTCTAGAGTTTCAAAATCTCATTTTCGGCATTAATTAATCCAGTCACTAACAGATCTCATTCAGTATTTTCATGTTTAGCTATAAACAACAAATTCATAGCTATCCGTGTAAACCTAACTAAAAAATAAAAAGTAAAATTTTTGCCTCCATATTGAGCTGCTTTGTACATCAGTTATTTGCAGCGTTGCAAATTAAGTTAATCCAGTGTTACACAGTTGCTCACTATGAGTTTCCCCAGTTTCTTCAAAGACCTGAATTAAGAAAATCTTAAAATGATTGATCAGCAGTTGATTAATTGATTCTGGAATATAGCATTTGAAGGCTCTGAATGTCTGTTTTCTCGTGAATTTCAAGACCGTCGTGTGTGTTTTATTTAGATTCGGTAAATATTTAAAAGTGACATTGCCAGCATTATGTTTTAAATTTTCCTTTTGATTTCAAAGGCTTTTGGAAATAAACATGAATTATCTTGCCAGATATCTGTAATTTAGCGATGGAAACAAAAATGTGAGGAGGAATCTGTGAAAAACATCAGTCTACAACTCTACTCAACGTCAGATAAATCTTGACAAGAAAACGTTTCATTCGTGAAAAACAGACAAACTTCGGCCACTCAAAAAAATCGTTTAAGGACAGAAGCTCTACTAAGTCAAAGAATATTATTGTACACAAGTATTCCTATGTACACATATGAACACTGTGTACACATTGTTCAGCAAATTCAGAATTTATTTCTTTCAAAGCATTCGCTGTAATATAATTAACACTCCTGATTATAGTTTTTAACACTTATCCCAGTTCCCCAAAACAAATTGAAAGGAATTTGCTTGAACAAATATTTTGTTAGCTGTTCTGTTGCTTATTTCTAACTTCAAAATTATATCATCTAATGTGTTTCAATTCGTTTGCAAATGCTTAATAAACTTATTTTTTTCCTTTTTCTGGAAAGGGTCAAAAAGGACAATCTAGGAGATTCTAGCCATGATACTTTGATGTCATTCCCCATCACTGGGTGCTTGTCCATGTTCAGCAATTGCCTATGAAATCTTAAACCCAACAACTACTACTGTATAAGTACTAAGCAAACCCAACAACAACTACTGTATAAGTACTAAGCAAACCCAACAACAACTACTGTAAGAGTTCTAAACTAACACAGCAACAAGAAGCTAACAAACCCAGCAGCAATTATGGAAAAATACCTAATACAAACCCGGCAACAAATTCGGTACACCTACTTGGAACAAAAACAGCCACAACTACGATAAAACTCCCAGGAACAAACCCAGCAACAACTACACCTACAGTACAACTAACTGGAACAAACCCAGCAACAACTATGGTACAACTGCCAAGAACAAACCCAGCAACAACTACAATACCAGGAACAAACCAAGTAACAACTATGGAACAACTACACAAAAGTTCCTAGCAACAACTACGGTACAACTAAAAAAAAGCAAAATCTATGAAACAACTACACAAAAGAAACCCAGCAACCACTACGGGACAACTACACAGAACAAACCTAACAACATCTACGGAACAGTAACACAAAAGAAACCCAGCAACAAATACAAAACAACGACACAAAACAATCCCAGCAACAACTACGGTACAACTACACCAAACAAATACAGCAACAAGTATGGAACAACTACACAGAACAAACCCAGCAAACACAATGGAACAATTACCTAAAACAAACCCAGCAATAACTACGGTAGTAGGCATCCTTCAGTCTATAGACCATGGAGTTGCGCCCTGACAGAGCGCAAAGCCTGGGTAGGTAGATATGGAGAAGCTGTTACCCATGCAGTAGGTCCCCCCTCTCCACGTTGCTGAAATTATCCAATAGAAGGTTATCTTGAGGTTATCTTGAGATGATTTCAGGACTTTTTAGTGTCCCCACGGCCCGGTCTTCGACCAGGCCTCCACCCCCAAAAAGCAACCCGTGACAGCTGACTAACACCCAGGTACCTATTTTACTGCTAGGTAACAGGGGCATAGAAAGGCAAATGCCAATACACATGGTTCCAGCAACGTCGCAGGAGCTGCCAGACTGAGGTCTTCTCTGAGTACTCTTTATTTTCTTCTCCGAGGCTATGGGTCCCTACACTTGCACCAGAGGTGGTACCCCTTCGAGGTTTAAAAAAATATATAATATATATATATATATATATATATATATATATATATATATATATATATATATATATATATATATATATATATATATGTGTGTGTGTGTGTGTGTGTGTGTGTGTGTGTGTGTGTGTGTGTGTGTGTGTGTGTGTGTGTGTGTGTGTGTATATATATGTGTATATATATATATATATATATATATATATATATATATATATATATATATATATATATATATATATATATATATATATATATATATATATATGAAGGAACTGGGTTCTAGGCTCATTGAAACAACAAGGGACCCGAGAGCTGCAAGCTTTCTTTTCCAGCGCCTCAGTGTGGCGATACAGAGTGGAAATGC